>NW_016162318.1:0-16290 GCF_001687245.7 Rhagoletis zephyria | reverse complement strand
TGCAATGCAGGAGCGTTCGATATACCCAATGGTGCAACAGGTCGATTTAATCTGACCTTCACGGCCCCTTTTCTCACTTGGCTATTTTTAGTAACAGCTCGACTTCAGCACCACTTGGTAGCACGTTTTTGCAATAGTATTGCATACATATTTAAAACATTAGCCAAATCGGATCATAGATAAGATTTTTAGTAATAACTCAAATACAGCGCCAACTGTCGGATTAAATTGTGAAACTAAACCATCCAGAGACCCACTCAAACACACAAAAAGTTTCGTTAAAATCCGTACAACCATTTAGGAGGATTTCACTAACAAACACACCTACAGAAGAATTAAAAAATACATTCAAAGATAGCTAAATGTCGGTACGTTTGTAGGCCTCACACCCCCTTTTCAAAAAGCCCAAATTTTCTCCATGAGTATGGGCTTGATTTCAACTACATACATATCTCCACACGAAGTTCCAGTACTGTACCATGCATACTTTCAGAGATATTTAATATAAAAATTCGATTTATATGGGAGGTGCCACGCCCCCCTTTCCAACAGCTGCCCTCTTTCTTCATGAGTATGCGATTGATTTCGTATATCTCCATACCAAGTTCCAGAACTCTACCATGAACACTTCCAAAGATAGGCAGTATGAAAAATTCTATCAAATAATTATATTAATAGTGTAATTAAAAAGTCAAGAATAATTGAAAATGAGCAATAATAACAAAATAATGATGTAATTAAAACTAATGAATTAATTGACATTTTTTTTAAGTAATTAATTCTTAATCATTAAAAAGGTGGTAATATCGGTATTCGATCATTAAACGGTTATCCAAAAAAACATGCCTTAATTAATAATCATTATGAGTATTAATCATTATTTAACCGGACTAGTATAACTGAATACGTATTCGATTTAATGGTTTACAATATACCCAAATAAAAGTTATAATATTTTGTGTACTTTATTGTATTAAACTGTCGAAGTTAAATAAAACAGGGCCTGAATAAATCGTTTTGTACTTGGTACAAGTCTGGTCATTTTCGAACTAGTTTGGTTTCAGTCAGGGAATTCTAGTTGTAAACTAGTATTTTTCCTGACTAGTTTGGGATTTCACTGCAGGGTACATGTGTGCGTACATATGTACATATATTATTAAGCATTAAGGTAGACCGTCTTGGATTGATTAAATAAATGAAATATTGCAATGTGGTTATCAAACTAAAGAGTTTTAAGACGACTCACAATCGAAAATATGTTCGAGGTACAATATGGGTGCCAAATGAAAGGTATTTGAAAAATCTTGATTTGGAAATATTTTGTTTAGGATTATCACCTATCTAAAAGTAAAGACTGAAAATATCGAAATGAAATGAAATATTACATAACTGGTTCCAAACGAAAAGTATTTGGGAAAGCTTTACTAGGGAATTTTTTTAAATTTTTCCACTTATCCAGAATCCGAAAAGTTTAAATAAATATAGAATTTACAACATCTTATCAAACGAACTGATCATATTACACTGTAGGTAAATTTGAAGGTTTTGAAATATCACAACACGTAAACTTAATTTAATTTTTCCAGACTGGCTCTAGTTTTCGAGATAACGGTGCTTGAAAATTTGCTTAAATTTTAGGTATTTTGTTAATAATTATCTCAGTTTCAAGGTTATTTTACTTGCACGTGTCTGTATTTTGATATTACCTTAGCTATTTATGAAAATCATGGAAATCGGTTCACTATAAAATATAGCTCCCATACAACTGATTATTCATATATGTGGTTTTGCGTTACAACTCATATTTTATTTCGTAATATTTTTCTTATAATAGTAGTTCATACACTGCTTGGACCTAAATTTTGATTCTCTTCAATCCCGTTTAGGCATATTTTGCTAAATTCTACTGCTCGAATGATTTTTTTAATATCCCTTGCCTTCTGCGATCGACCAGCAAAAGTCCGCCAACATTGAATCCAATCATTGTCCAGCGAATCGGTCTTTAAAACACATAATGGATTGGTGAAATCTCTCTCCTACCTCGTCGGTTTCTGGCCAAAGCTGTTGCTCGTAAAAGTCAAAGTGACTGTGTAGCATGTGGCTTTTAAGCGACAAGTGCACATCAAAGGCGTCAAAAGAAAATGGCATATTCTGGTGAACGATTTTTACAGAGAACGTGTTTAATTAAAGCCCGAACTGCATCCCATGCAACGGCTGCTGTGCCATCATGAATTTCCAAGAAGCCTTGATCCTTCATTAATCTTCTGATGTCCGGCCCATTAAGCACACCTGAAATAAAAATTATAGGGTTCTTAAAGCAAGAGAGAGATATAATAAAATATATGAGCGAAAATCTCTCATATGGGCCACCCAAAATTGGACGGTCAAGATATTTCCGCACAAATCACTTTATTCGGTTTACAACCACTTGAGAGATTTTCAATCATATACAATCAAAAAACTACCTTCACGGATTTTTTCAACGGAAAGTTTTGGAAAGGCATTTTTTTTTCAAATATAGGAGTGCTGTTTCGTTGACTCTAACCAACTGTTTGATGTAATTCTTAACAACACCATGTTTAATATGTAAATCGGGAAGCAAGATTTTATTAAGCGCTATCAAGGGCTCGTGAACTATATTGAATTTACCAATCGATTGTTCCTTTATTTTTGGCCAATCACATTTGGTATAGTGATTGCATTTGGCTCTAATATCCCAATGACGGAACAAACAACAGTATTTAGTGTAGCCCGTTTGCATGCCTGGTAGTAGTGAGAGAACTTTAAAATCACAGTTCACGCGCCACCTTTGCTCTTCGTACTTGATGTAATCTAAGATTAATTGCATTATTTCGTATGATTCCTTTATTCCAACCGCATACAAGATGGGAACGGGTTTCTTGCTACTATCGCGATAGAGCAAGACTGCTTTCAATCTTCGCTTCGATGCGTCAATAAAGAGACGCAATTGTTCGGGTTTATAGTCAGTGATTCCATTTTCATCAAACCTGCACCATCAATGCAATAAGCCTGAGTGCCATTTTCCGATAACTTGAAATATGGCATAACCGAATCTTGTCTATGTTTGTAGGCCCTTACTTTTACTCCTGGTGCTAAAACATTCACGCTTTTCAGTTCTGATGCCAAAATCATTGCGTTGTTATGGGAGAGATTTAATTTACGCACCATGCTGTTTAGATGTTCTTGGGATATGAAAGACGGTAAATTGTTTTCAATCGGAATGCAATCAGATCCATCATCAAGTGGTAATGGCATTGCCATAGACTGTGTCGAGGACATGAGCCACAACCTTATCGAGGTTTAAAAAAACCATATGTACATTTTTTGAGATAGCGTAGTTGTATAAATTGCGGGCGGCTGGCAGCATTGTAACACCATTGTGAATTAATTTGAAGTAAATTTGTTGTTATTGTAATGAGGTCACGGGGTGGCCCGAGCCCACGATAATCCTTTTTTTTCTTTTTGAATTTAGTATGGTTCCAACCACCGCCGCAGCCGCACCGCTTAATTACTTGTATTTTTCTTTAAAAGCCACTCGGATAAAAAAAGCTTACTTCCTGTTCATCCGAATATAATATATTCCTCAATAAAATACGTTTTGTATTGAATTTTGAATTGTATCCAAACTCCAATCGGTTTTTTTATTTTTATTATATTGGATCCTCCTCACTTGGCGCACCCTGCGACCGTGTTACTGCCAGACCTAAACAAAAGCGTTGAGCGGAGCGGTTTTTGACGCCTAGCGTTAGCGCCGAAGTGCCATGCCTAAACAAAAGCGTCAACGCTACGTCAAATGCAGAAATAACACCAACAATAAGCATAGGTTTGTTTGTGTGTAACACGAAAATTACAGTTTTGCCATTTTCTGCAGCCAACTTCAATACCTAACGCCCTGTCAAAATCGGATTTTCCAACCGCTCAGCGTTGACGCCGCGTTGTTTCGGTATGCTTCATACAAATTGTATGGGCATGAGAATTTTTTGACAGCCAGACTACGCTGACGCTTTTGTTTAGGTATGACAGTTACTCCCATAAAAAACAAACATGGTCCTTTGTCGCTAAAGGGCAACCCGAGACCAAATCGAAGTACATATATAAGTACGTTTGCACATAAGTGCCAGTGAGCGAGAAATACTAAAAGCGGTCGTCAGCAAAACGCGGAAGTAAACGCGAAAGGCGGCAGTTAGGAAAAAAAAACCCGAAAACTCAGTTGTACACCAGAAAAAAGTTGTGTGAACAAAAATTAAACAGCAAAAACGAAAAGTTATTAAAAATTGAAGAATTAAAAATTTATAGTGGTTGAATCGGTAATTAAAAAAGGAAAGAAGAAACACCAGCAAATGAAAGAGAACGGAAAAGCGGCTCCTGTAAAGTGATGTATGTGTATGAACATTAGGGTGGCAAGAAAACAAAGGGCAAAAATTTAGAAAGTGCTGAAACAGAAAATAAACCGGAAAACGTGAATACCTACCTGTAAAAACAGGAAGAAATTAATAAGAAGTGCTTAAAAAGAAAGTATATACCAAAAAATTTAATACTTACCTGAAAGAAGTAGAACGTGCGGAAAACGAAAATAATCCGAAAAAAGTGACTACTTACCCAAAAAAAAAAATCTAAATTTAAAGTGCTGAAAAGTAACAAATTATACAAAAAGAAACCGAAGTAAAGTAAAAAGAGAAACATTTCTCAAGGTGACCTCAAAGAAAGTGCTGAAATAAAGCCACAAAAATTATCGTACACATATAACTAAAGAATAGTTCGAAAAAAAAATCATACATATACATATGTACATACATATAACCGAAATCAAATAAAAACCAGTTTAGAAAGTTATACGGAAAAAAAATAAAACTAAGCGAACGTAAAATTTTGAAAATTAAATACAACGGAAATCAAAAGTAGCAGCAAAAGACGAGAGAGGAGGCAGCAAAAGGAACACCAGGAGCTGGACGCACGCAAAATGGGTGACGGCAACAACCGGATAGAGCACAGTTCCGGCGGTACAGTCCCGACAGAAAAAACAGGTGGTACCCAATAAGCAATTAAGTGCACCATTCCCCTACCTACTACCCTAAATTTGCACATAAAAAGATACATACATATATTACGTATGTAAATTTGTTAGCGGTTCCCCAGTACGGTAAATTGAAGCCACTGAACTTCTAATTTACCGTAACTAAAGTCATATCTCCTCAAGACATACATATATCCCGACATATATGTACATAAATAAAAGTTTTATATTCCCCATGAACGAAAGACACAAGATCACGCGGGAACGAACGAAAAAAGTTATTTTCTAGCTGCCGAAATCTCGACGCCATCTTTATTGCATGAACGCATGAATAATCATTTTTATTACGCAAATTCTTCTATAAATCATGCCGTTGTGTTAAATTATTCTTTACCTTATTAGTACGTACGTTGTCACAGGCGAAAATGAAGAAAATTGCTGTAAAAAGCCACCACCAAATTGTAAACAATGAAGAAATGTAAACAAACGGCTATTGTCAAAATCGTTAAACTTTTTTCCTAAATGCGATTCTAACGGGCTACTCTCCTGCCCGCGTGATCTTGTATTTTTGGTTCATGTATATTCCCGAGCAATATCACATTTCCCCTCTTCAAAACGGAAAAAAACCGCTATAAAATATACAAAGGTAATATAATTTACATTCCTATTTACCCAATCTCAGTTTCACTGCCCCCTCATATTCACATAAGTCTCGAAATTTCTGCACAGTATGTACATATGTATGTGAGTTCTAGTGTTGCGCGCGAAACAAATATTTACTCACCCATATATACATCAGCTCATTTGTCCCGTACGATACACGTAGTTACATATGTACTTCTATATACGAACGTTGAAAAAATTCACCAAGTCACGCACGTATATTAAACAAGTACATAGTTCCATACTGGACACCCGTTTGTTCATTTCCCCGCTATCACTCTAAAGCAGGGATGATAAATGAGTTTTTTAATTTTGTACCAAATCACTAAAAAAAAGTGTACTAAATAACCCGAAAGAGTACCAAGATTTAAAACACTATGCATACATAGTTACATATACATATGTTTTTAGATTTTCTATATAAAAATCATGATGTAAAACATAACGTGTCGAAGGTGGAAAACATAAGTGCAAATGAATTGTTTGAAAAGACCACCAAAACGCCAAGTTAATCAACAAAAGTATACAAGTTATACTTATTAAGTGCTAGTAATGCAAAAATTAAAAAAAGGCCGTAGCGGAATGGATAGGTTAGGTTAGGTTAACTCAGCTGCCCTAATCCCTCAGGAAAAGGGCACACTTAGGCCACCAAGGGCCCGTTGTGATGCCGTATAAGAGACTCCATATGTCCCTCCTCTTACCCTACTAGTGGAACCACTTCGTAGCTCTGATGAAGCGCACAAAGTCATAGACACTGGCTGAATCCAGTTCGGGTAGACATTCAAAAGAATAATGGAGGAACGAGCATCGGCGAGCTCTCGCCAGAGCAGGACAGTGGCATAAGTAGTGCTCCACGCTTTCGATTTCCTCCTCATCGCGGCAGCTACGACAGTAGTCGTTTGACTGCAAACCCATTCTAGTGGCGTGGATTCCCATCAGGCAATGCCCGGTGAGAACTCCAATAACATGCCGCAACAGTGGTCGCTCCAAGTGGAGAAGAGGGCGAGATCTACGGTTGTCAAGCTTAGGCCAGATATGTCTTGCTATCCTGCAAGTAGGCTCTGCAGACCGTCTTATATTAGCCCGTCCGACAAAGTTATTCTCAAACCAGAGCTTGCAAGAAGATAGCGGAATGCCCGCATTACGGGCTGTACTGATTGCAGGCAACAAGGTTCCTTTCCTTGCTAGTTCATCTGCAGTACAATTTCCTGGTATGTCTTTGTGGCCTGGCACCCATACAACATTAGTGAAGTAACACCTTGCCAGTTCATTAAGAGTACGTCTACATTCCATAACAACCTTCGACGTAGATTTGTCACTATTAAGTGCTTTAATAGCCGCTTGGCTGTCAGATAAGATTGTTACCGCCTTCAGATTAATTAGAGAATCGATCAGCCAACTTGCAGCTTCATTTATTGCTGTTAGTTCAGCCTGAAAAACGCTGCATAGATCTGGCAGACGGAAACTGAGGCTAAGTGAGAGTTCTTGCGAGTATACCCCACTTCCTACCTTCAGATCCAACTTGGAGCCATCAGTGTAGATGGCTGTTGAGTCAGAATACGATATTAGGACCGAATCTTCCCCCCATTCTTCCCTTGAGGGGATCCTTGTCTGGAAATAATTCTTTAGTCCCGTAGACGGGACTGTGTAGTCCAGGCGCCTAAAGTCATCTGGAAGATCTTCCAAGATTCTAGAGTGCCCAAACCTCGTGTCACTCCATTTGATTAGTGCATTTAATCTAATAGCATTACAGCTTGCCTGTAGTTTACCATATAGGTCCCCAGGTAGCAAGTGAAGCCGCCAAGTTAACTTTCTGTCAATGATAACGCCCAGATATCTATCCTCCTCCTAGAAAGTCATTGCGGTACCGTTCAAGGAAGGAGGTTGTAGCCGTACAGCTTTCGTTTTCTTTGAAAACAGAACCATGGCCGTTTTTGCCGGATTGACACTAAGTCCTACTTCTTTGGACCAGGTATCCACGACGCGTAAGGCGCCTTGAACTAAGTCACATAGAACTTGGGGGTGCTTACCAATTGCCGTCAGGGCAAGATCATCCGCGTAAGCACTGACTTGTCAACCTGTACCTTGCAACCGTGACAGCAGGGTATCCACCGTTAGATTCCAAAGAAGTGGGGAGAGAACACCGCCTTGTCGGGTTCCGCGACTTGCATATCTTGTTNCAGCAGGGTATCCACAGTTAGATTCCAAAGAAGTGGGGAGAGAACACCGCCTTGTGGGGTTCCGCGACTCGCATATCTTGTTATAGATACCTCCCCCATCTCCGAGTAAATAGTTCTACTGCCTAAGAGGCGACGAACAAACTCAACCATAGGGTGATCCAGCCCAAGGCGAGTTAGGGCTTGAAGAACCGCTCCCGGGAGAACATTATTGAAGGCACCCTCGATGTCTAGGAACACGCCTAGTGCAAATTCCATAAATGCGAGAGCCTTTTCAATGGTGCTGACAATACTATGCAAAGCTGTATCCNAGGAACACGCCTAGTGCAAATTCCTTAAAAGCGAGAGTCTTTTCAATGGTGCTGACAATACTATGCAAAGCTGTATCCACAGATCTACCTTTCCAGTAGGCGTGTTGACAGCTAGAGAGATTATTTACATCAATTTCCTGTCGGATCTGCGAGTCTAGAAGTCTTTGCAGAACCTTGAGAAAGAAAGAAGTAAGGCTTATCGGTCGAAAGTCACTTGGATTAACGTGGGAGGGTCTACCTCCCTTGGGAATAAACACAACTTTCGCCAGGGTCCAACCCTTGGGTATGAAACTAAGCTTGATACAAGCCTTATAGATTAAGACAAGTATCGGACATAAAACGTCAGATGCTGACTGAAGTTGGGCAGGGAAGATACCATCCATACCTGGAGATTTGTAGGGCTGGAAGGACTTTATGGCCCAGTCTACCCTTTGTACATCAATAAAGTCCGCTGAAGTCAACGGCCGTTCAGAGATAATAGCCGCGGTGTTGGGCTCCGCAGTACATCCTGGAAAATGCGCGTTCATTAGGACTACAAGCATTTCCTCACGAGATGATATCCAGTCACCATTTGGTTTCTGAATATACATCGGGTTCGTCGGACTTTGCGCAAGCACCTTTCGCAGGCGATTTCCCTCCGACTGACCCTCTATACTATCGCAGTAATCCTTCCAGGAGTCCCTTTGGGCTTTCCTGGTGGCATTTTTAAATTTATTCAGGGCTGCCTTATATGCAGTCCAAGAACCATCGCGCTTTGCCGCATTAAAGAGTTTCCTGCTTTCCTTCCTTAGAGAGGCGATTTCTTTGCTCCACCAGTGTGGCTTCTTCTTTCCTCTCGGAAGTACAAGTGGGCAGGAAGCAGATAAGACCGAATTACAGGCTTCGGTAATGCAATCAACGGCTTCCTCAATTTGTTCCGATGAGCCTAACTCACCGAGAGAAGCGGAATGGAAGTTGCACAAAAATTGTATGCAAAATATTTCCTTTTATAGAAATAAACAAGTTAATAGCAGTGTTCTCGTACCTCTCTCTTGCGAAGTGGGGGAAATCGAGAGCGCAAAATGGGATCTGGCAGTTTCTGCTGGAAAAAAATTTACCTGCGAAAACTTACAAGTAAAAATGTCTGCTGATCAAGAACATGTGTTCGTGAATAAAGAAAAGAATAGAAGAAAAGTTTAGTTTAGTTAATTTACTATTAATCTCTAATTTTCTAATTTTAGTGCGTCAACTATGACTACCGTATAAAATTTTTCAATTGTATCATATTTTTCCCAGAAATATACCAAAATAGATAATAATACTGAAAGTTTCTGACTGAATTTGTCAGTTGATCGTTAAAACGAAAATGGGATAATTTTAAAGGCACATTTTTAGCTATATCTACTTAATTTTTGTGAAACAAGGAAGGGTGCTTGGAGGAGATTCTTTTATTTTTGAATGCGTCATGATGTGGCATCAAAAATATTTGTTAGAAAAAAACTTATTCATTCTAAGATAATTCAATTATATGTTAAAAAAGCTTGTCCTATACAAAAGTATTCAATAGTAAAAAAATTCCAAATCCGGGATAATGACGAAGCGGATAATAAATTACCAAATTTTGCAAACTGCTCACAATTTTTTGCTGCTGGATAATTTTGTGTGGATAATACAAAAATACTTCTACCAAATTTAACTATCAAAAAGTCAGAATGGCGTAAGTTCCAAGTTTTTACTGGTTTTGCGTTCAATAACGTTTTCTAATAATTTAGTCTTCTCTTCAATTTTACTCGCTTTGATTTTTTTATACTCTCGCCGCTAGTACTTAGTGGAAAATTGTATGAATAGACCTATTGAGGCAGCAACTTTTTTTTGATTTAAAAAGACTTTCGTTTTTAATAAACACAACGTATTTACTTAAATAACGTAGAAAAAGATTACTATATTTCTATGCACAAAAATTCAAATCTCCAAGTAAATAGAGTGTAGTATTTCGACATAATTGTGGTGCAGTACCGTATCTTGATAAAAATGTATCAAAAATGTCGATGTAGTACCAATGTACTTTTGGCTTCCAAAATGTACCAAAAAAGTACAATTGTACCATCAATTTCATCACTGCTCTAAAGCCACTTGGATTCTGACATACATATGTCATACTCACATATACGCATGACCCAGGAGCATAACACACGAAATTGTGTTTGCAATTATTCTCCTTTTAGTTAGCGGTACCCGAAAAGTACAAAAATCGCTTCTCTCTTGTCTCCTTCTTCCACTTATGCCATAGAGATTCGCCCAATTTGAAAAACGATTCTGCTTCAAAATTTGCGAAACTTACCTACATATAAATATATGTATATATATATACGTACATACTCACAAGCCGAAAAGCCAAACATTATACCCATTTACTTACATACGTACGTATACATATAACCTCTTGCATATTTATCTATTTCACTTCTCTCGTTCTCTAACCACAACACAACTCCAGCAAATACACATACGTGCACACATACATATATACTATTGGGCTCAGACGCGCTGGGACAATATACAGTATTGGCCAAGAAAATAACACCGAAGCAGATACAGTAGAGCTCATAAAAATAGCACCACACAAGGGAAAGATTTTTTAAACGTTGAAAAGTAGCGCAAGTAAATATTTTAAATTGAAAAATAAGAAGGTGCTAAGTATCTCAAGGCAATATAAAGATATTGTTACGTTGTTTACCCTTTCACTCCAGTCTCATCCCGAATTCCACCAATTACCCCTTTAGAATCCAAAATGGAAAAGAAATCTTCCACTGATGCTGACTCAAGCCTTCAGGACTTCATTTTTGATAGCAATAGGCTAGAGTAATTTTATTCAAAATGGTCCAGCACCCTTATAAGCGAGCACACTCAAACGCTCTTAAATGTTAAATTACAACAACTTGACAAGTTGTGGGATGCTCTAATCCCGCTCTGAGTACTTTGCTGAATCTAGCAAAAATATAATAAATGCTCAGAAAGTTATGAGAATTGTAAAACGAAAATTTTAGACGGCTTACAGCTTTTCGGGGCGAATTCCCAGTCACAACAAACCACCATTCGAGCCACAAATTGCACTCCAACTTCGAACTCCCAAGAAGTATTCATCAAGGTACCACCGTGTGATGCAGAAATTTTCCACGGTGGGTACGAAGACTGGCCGGCATTCAGAGATATGTTCACGGGAGTCTGTAAAAATCACCCAAAACTAACCCCAGCTCAGAAATTATACCATTTACGGCAAAAAACAAGAAACCAGGCAGGACAGATAGTCAAACCATTCCCTCTCACTGACGATAATTTTGAACTTGCCTGGGATGCTCTAAAATCACGATATGAAAACCGTAGGATATTGGTTGATAACCAATTAAAGGCGTTATTCAATATTCCCCCCATATATACAGAAAGTGCTGAGCAAATCCAAAAAGTTCAATCCCCTATCAACAATTGCCTGTCAACCCTCTCAGCGCAAGGAATCCCAACCAGCAATTGGGACCCCATCCTTGTATATTTATGCTCTTCAAAACTGCCTAGTGAAATTCTATCTCTATGGGAGCAATCACTCAGGTCACGGAAAGAGTTACCACTTTGGGTAGATATGAATAAATTCCTCACAAGCCGGTATGAAGTAGTAGAAAGACTGCATGCATGTCGGCCAGGAAAACTAAAACCCCCGACCCTACATTTTAAACCCAGAATGATGAACCAAAACTCGACGTTCATTAATAAAAGTAGAACTCAAAATTTTCGTGTAGATCTAAATCAGCCGATCTCATGCAAACTCTGCAACTCAAGGCACCCCATGAAGACATGTGTTAAATTTAAAGCACTGTCCCTATCTGACCGTTTAAGATTCATTAGAGAGAACAATTATTGTGAAAATTGCCTTTCTTACTCCCTTTTAAAGAGTGATTGTACAAGCAGCTTCACTTGTGTATACTGCCAAAGAAAACATCACTCTCTTTTACACTTACCGCAAAAAACCCAGCAACCAAAACCCCATTCAAAACCCCAGCGAACAACGAGTCAGACTAGTACGGATACTGAAGCGCCCACTTGCTCAAAATATGCGACACATAAACCACCAGAGAAAAACGACGTAAATAAAGTGTCATCTCATTTTTCGAGTGATAACGTCACAACTCTCCTCCCAACGGCGGTAGTACCGATATATTGTGATGGCGAGTATCATAATATTCGCGCTCTGGTGGATCAAGGCTCACAAAAAACGTTTGTATCATCCCGGATACAGAAACTCTTGCGCTTGCCGATGAAAGATGCTCTATTCGAGATTTCTGGAATGGGTGGAATGGTGGTGCAAAATTCAAAGAAAATGTGCGAAATCACACTCTGCTCAGCAGATCGAGCCCAGAAAATAAAGATCCAAGCCATTATTTTGCCCCAATTGACCCACTTCTGCCTACAACCAATATCTCTCATATTAACTTAGAAGAGATAAAACGATTAAGGCTCGCCGATCCCAACTCTTTCACCCCAAATAAAATAGATATGGTAATCGGCAGTGACCTAATCCCCCGAATTCTCCTACAAGGGCTGCAACAAAACATAAGCGGAAGTCTCATAGCGCAGAACACGATATTTGGATGGATTCTGAGCGGCCCAATCCAGGAGAGGATCTCCACCTTTGCCTCCCAGGTAACCGAACCCCAGGAGGAATCGTTAAACTCACTGCTGAAGAAGTTTTGGGAATAGGAGGAAGTAGCTGTCACGCAACCCCGTTCAAGTGAAGAGGACTTCTGTGAGGACCTGTATCGACGCACAACAATCCGGCAGGCAGACGGACGATACATGGTGAAACTACCCATCAAACCCGAATTCCCAGACATCATGGCTCTAGGACACTCTCGACTAGCAGCGCAGCAGCAGTACATCAGCATCGAAAGGACTCTGGAGAGAAAACCTGACCCCTGCAAAAGGTACTCAGAAGTTCTGGAAGAATACATCACCATAGACCACATGGAGCCCACCTCGTCCCAAGAGGTCATCAATGGCGGTAAATACTTCTCCTTTTATTTATCGCACCACGCTGTCATAAAACCCGACAGCAAAACAACAAAAGTACGCGTAGTCTTCAATGCTTCCAGAATATCGCAATCTGGAAACTCATTGAATGACGTGCTATACACTGGCGCAACCCTTCAAAACGACTTGATGCTCATCATTCTCCGATGACGCCTCTACAAGATCGTTTTTAATGGCGACATCGAAAAAATGTATTGCCGAATTCTCGTCCACAAGGAAGATCAAGACTTCCAAAGAATCGTATTTCGTAGGACCCCAAATAATCCCATAGAAGATTTTAGGCTGAAAACAGTCACCTTTGGCGTCAATTGCGCTCCCTATCTGGCAATCCTTTAACGTTTTCAGTTCATGAACAACTGTCAAGTGTACTCATTGGCGTGTGTAATAAACTCATAGTTTAATTTGGCATTTGTTTTTTTTTTTCTTATTCACATTTAGCCTGTTCCCGTACTCCAGCATTTAGACAGAAATAGTCCGACGTACCTGTGGTGTAGAACACCAAACTTTTAGCCGTAAAGAAGTAAAAAAATGTAGCTAAGTAGAACTTTTCATGCTGATTTCAACCATATGAAGATTATTTGGCAAAATAAAAATTAAAGCCAATCAAAAAGGATCAAGTTTACCTTTTATATTTATAATATATAATTCAAAAATAATTAAAATACCATTTACGCGAAGTATACGGTATAACCGTTTTGAAAACAAGTTTTAAATAAACGCTATTTAAAAAAATATATATATATTTATGGGACGTTCCATGTCAAACGGACCAAAGCTCTGTCCAAAATTCTATGGGATAGAAATTAACGTAAAGTATCAGCGTCCGAACTTTGCTCCTAAATATCACCTAATTTCTCAGCATAAACTATATCCGTGTTCGCCCAAAGTTTATGAAGGTGGTCGGCTACCGCGAAGTCAAGCGATTTTTCAATGTTAACTGGGCAATATTTTTAGCGATTTTTCAATGTTCAACGGGTAATATTTGCAACGCACATAAAAAGCGCAATACAATAAACCCATATAAGCAGTAAAAGTCTTCACTGCCTGGATGTTTTGCTAAGTTACATGTAACCCAGCAAAGTCTTAATTATCTCGGAAACTGGATGAGCTCCTATAATTATTTTGGTGACTGTAAAAAGCCCAAAAATAGCACGTAATTCCTCAATAATACTTATCCGTGTTCGACCAAAGTTTATAAAGTTGGTCGGCTACCGCGACGTCAAGCGATTTTTCAATGTTCAACGGTCAATATTTGTAAAGCACATAAAACGCCCAAAATAATAAACCCAGATAAACAGTAAAAAATCTTCAATGGATGGATGTTTTGCTAAGTTACAGTTAACCTAGCAAAGTCTTAATTATCTCGGGAGCTTGATGACCTCCTATAGTTATTTTTGTGACTCTAAAAAACCCAAAAATAGCACGTGATTCCTCGATTATACTTATTAAAATAAGCCCGGATAAGTAGTAAAAAGACTTCATTGAATGATTGTTTTGCTAAGTTATGGTTAACTTAGCAAAGTCTTAATTATTTACCAAATGGTCGGAGCACAAAAAAAAACATAAAGGGGCCGAAAATTGCACACAATGAGCACAATAATACGAACAAATTTTA
The DNA here is from genome assembly GCF_001687245.7 of Rhagoletis zephyria. Lineage (NCBI taxonomy): Eukaryota > Metazoa > Arthropoda > Insecta > Diptera > Tephritidae > Rhagoletis > Rhagoletis zephyria. The sequence goes on along the minus strand of NW_016162318.1, from coordinate 1,431 downwards.
TCTTCATTTTTCCATTTCAGCGCCGCTAACTTGATTGAGCTCATTTTTGTTTCATCGACATTTTTTCTATGTTCCTCGCAACGGGCTTATCTTAATATACAACAAGTAAGAAAGTCTAAGTTTGGGCGGAGCCGAACATTAAATACCCGGCGTAAATATTAAATATATGTTTTTCACCTTTCCGAAAGCTACCGCTACATGGTCAGCCGGGGTGTATCAATTTTGAGTAAATTAGCGTCCTCAAATCTTGAAATATTGAAGTCTCAAGCATTTCTAAAATTTACTGTTATATGAAAAGCCGTAATTTTAGTCCGATTTCAATAATTTTGAACGTTTAGCTTTTATGTGGCAAGCACAATAACCCTCGGTATGGTAGAACGGTTACCAAGATACATATATGTGATCATAAGTGGGCGGTGCTACGCCCAATTTCCACAATTTTATAATAAACGTATTTCTTGGTAAAGAATTGTTGCAAGCGTAAATTTTGAATAAATTAGCTTTAATATTTATGATTTATCGATAATTTCGTATTTCTCTAAATTACCCTTATATGGAATGTGAGCGTGGTTATTGTCCGATTTTAAAAATTTTCGGCCAATTGGTAGGTTGTACCAAGGCCAACAACAGTGCCAAGTTTGGAAGAAATCGGTGTAGCGGCTGCCAAGGTATACACATAACCATAAGTGGGCGTCTCGCTACGCCCATTTTTCAAAAATTTATGATACACTTATTTTTCGTCTAAAAATTATTGCAAATATCAATTTTGAGTGAATAATCTTCAGTAGTTACTTGAATATCGCAGTTTTCGTATTTCTGAAAATTACCGTTAAATGGGCGGTAGGCGTGGTTATTGTCCGATTTTGCCCATTTTCAATGCCGTCCGTCCTACGCCCGAAGGAAGTACACGTACCAAGTTTCGTTAAGATATCTTAATTTTTACTCGAGTTATCGTGTGCACAGACGGACGGACGGACAGACAGTCACCGCTTAATCGATTTCTCTTTTCATCCTGATTATTTATGTATACATTTGTCTATATCTATCTCGATTCGTTTTGCCTGTTACAAACAACCGTTATGTGAACAAAGTTATAATACCCTTGTGCACAACTGCGCACAGGTATAAAAATCCCGTGTCACTGTGTTAATCTACGAAACCGCTTAACCGATTTAAATGAAATTTTGTGGGTGTGTATTGTTAAAAGATGGGTTAGTTTTGAACCCGAGAAAAAATATTTTCTGAAACCGCTTAACCGATTTCAATGAAGTTTTGTGGGTATGTATTGTCGGTTCCAATTTAAAATATAGAACAGTTTTGAAGCCGATAAAACATTTTTTTTTCATCGACAGTTTTTCTATGCTCCTCGCAACGTGCTTATATTAAAATATAAAAATCCCGTGTTACTGTGTTCGTTTACGCTAATCTCCG
>NW_016162317.1:23201-43939 GCF_001687245.7 Rhagoletis zephyria | reverse complement strand
ATTTAAATTTAGTTTAGTTTAGTAATTTTTTCGTCGGCCAAGCAATCGAAAATTGTTTTATTGAAATAAGACCTAAAGAAAATCTTAAAATGCGTTATTAAAACAGTTATGTCTGATATACATAGATCTATGTTGCTATTCTCTCTGTGGCCTCTTTTACTTGCAATGGTCTTTTTGCAATTTCAAATCCAATTTCCATTAAATTTAATTTGTACTTACTATTGCCTTAAGGACCGGTTACTCGACGTCTGGTTAGCACTAACGGCAGGTTAAATAAAGGTCGTTGTGCACTCTCTGTTATATGTTATGGAGTTGATCACGTCGATAACGATGTTTAACCTGCAGTTAGTGTTAATCAGACATTGAATAACAGGCCCTAAGCATTTAATTTATTTCAATTAGTGAAACCACAATTTAACCAACACAAGTAGCGTATATGTATGTATATTAAATAACTCAAACAATACCAGTGACAATTACTAAATATGTAACTACATACATACCTACTAGGGATGGTAATCTCGGGATTCCGGGATCCCGGGATTATTGCCAAGAAACTCGGGATTTTCGGGATTTGTAATTTGCAATGGTGACAATAATATAAACGTCTTATGTCGACCAGTTTTGGCTATATTAATTTTGTTTATTTAATATTTAATATTAGGGGTCTTCATCAAAAGTGATAAACTATTGGTAAATGTGATAAAGAGATAAATTCCCTAAATGTCCCTATTTTTCTTCCTAATGACCCAGCATAACACTAAATCTAGGGAAAAACAAGCTGAGCTGGTAACAGTGGTACACGCTAAAATATTACTAAATGCATATACATTTAACTATTTTCATTGTTTTGTTACTAATGAAATTATTTTCACTTTAAATATAAAATTTGGTTTCAAATCCTTAAAAATATTATTTATTATATGGTAGGAAAGCTTCTCAAACAATATTGTTCTAATTTTTGTCCAGCCAAGTGGTTGAAAAATAACGAACATCTATGGCGGGACTAACCCCGGGATTCCGGGATTGTAATAGCGACTTCCCCAATCCCTACTTTTACATTTGCCACAAACATACTTGTTTATAACGGGTGATTTTTTAAGAGCTTGATACCTTTTTTTTTAAAAAAAACGCATAAAATTNATAGAACTACGGAAACAATGGTCAAAATAACAGCAAAAGAAATAATCAAATGCTTTACAATAAACCCCTGGTAAGAGCAAATCTACAACATTTGTTGCGCTCTGCCTTTCTACTTGTTTAACTGCTAACGGTTAACGGGCTTCCCATGGCGTGCCACTGCGGCTGTAAATGTGGGTCACTTATTTGTTTTGGAGGAGGGGGAAATTGAGCTGGTTTTTAGAGAGATAAAGGGCGTTGGCAGAGAAAAATATTGTTAGTCAAGTGTGTCTGCATGTATGTATGTACATATGTATGTACTTGTATTGGGAGTAGCTACTTTCAGTCGTTTACAAAAATAGCAGCAACAAATCGAATTTTGTGTCGTGTAACAGCAGAATATCCAATTTGCCGCAGCCACATTGTTTGACTGACCGACTGACTGCCTGCCCGCGAGGGGTCATGCGGCTCTCGAACTTACGATAGACTTTTGGACTTTTCGACCTTTGGACATTTGACGTTGCTTGCGGTGCCCGTAGGTGGTACAAAAATTAAGTATGTATATATATGAATGCTTGCTTCAAGGGGAGTATATTCACTTTAAATAAGCAAAATCAGCAGGCGAGTATCAATGGAAAGGGCGAAATTGGCATACTACTTAAAAGATAATTGTATGTGTTTATGTAAAATTATAAACAATCAGACACAAACAATTTCTTTTCATAAAAAGCAATATTGGCATTGGTCAATAAGGAAGTTTTACATATTTCGTAGAAACCAAGCATTTTTTGCTTGTTATTGTCTTAACATGCCATTAGCAGGTGTCAAGTGCTCAAATCCTTTCGCTGGCACAAAATTCGGTCTCTCGAAATACCCATTTTGCTTCAGCTGGCTACTTGATTTTTGTCTCTTTTTTATACTTACACAATGCACACATAAAGTTTTGTTTGTTTGTATTACTTACAAGACATTTCCATGATTACGTTCACTTGCGTGGCTTTGCCGCATTAGTTGGCTTTTCCCCTAAGTCAAATCGAAAACTAAACAATTGTGGAAAATCTCCGTTAAATCACCAATTGGTAGTGGCTTGAGGGTAAATATTAGCGTGCAAGCTGTAAATTATGATTTACGGCGCCTTTACAATAAAAAAAACCAGTTCCTTACACTGAAAGAGTAAATATTAAACTAGAGCTTGGCTATGAATTAATAGTTTTGATTAGTTATAAAGTAGCAGATTTGATTCTACAACAGCAATAGACTGCTCCATGCTTCACATAATAAATTTATTTACTTACTTACTTATTTCTTCAAGAGTACTTATACTCTGCTTCACTTGAATAGGTGCACATTTTTCCTTAGAACTGAGCTTATATCTCGAGTTTAGGGCATCGGAAAAGTTTATCTTTGATCTCATATTTAAGAATGACCGATTTCCTGTGAATAGGGCGAACTCTGAAAAAATTATGACTTCGCTTCGTTATCCTCCTTTTTACAGCTACTGTACTGTGAATCGGTGCGTAATTTTGCTAGCTTATTCAATAACGAGGTGCGAAAGTATGCGAAAAATGTTACAAAGAATGTCCTTATTACTTGTTTTGCATGAATTATTCCTAATTTTTGAAACTTGGCTCATTTCGGGTCTGTTATAGTTCTAATTATCTATTTAATTCTTAAAAAGGTGTCAAGTGCAATTTTAGTAACTTGGCTATACGTATATGGAGGCTACGTATCCTTGTGGCTATTCGAGTCAACCAATTAATAAGCATAATTTTCATAATTTTTCAAAATAATGTCAAAAAATAGCTTCTCTGATTCCTACGAGTCCAGATATAAGCTTGGATCTTGAAGAAAATATATGTACCTATTCAAGTGAAGCGGGCTGTAATTTTCTTCAGAACATTAGCGCAATTCATCAAAACGCGTAAATGCCTCGTAACCATGTAAACCTCGTAAACTTACTTAATCTTGTATGGAAAATTCAATTATTTATGAAGTTGACGCGTTTACGAGGCATTTACACGTTTCCATGAATACCCTTATAGGTTATAGCTATATTTGAAAGCATTCAAAATGGTAAGATTTAGTTTCATTTTAAAAAGATCTTTTGTTAAAATTGATCGTCGAGTTCAAAATACCAGAGAATTGAAAACAATTAAAATTATGCTTATATACATAATAATTATATACATACGTTTTTATAAAAATTCCGAAATTTCATTATTAAAAACATTTTACCTTTTTTTGCTGTGCTTTAATGCACAACTCTTCAGATTCCATTTCCCGTAAATTTATTCTTTAAAGTATTTTTTAAAGCAATATTCAACACTATATACAGTACTTCACAACTGACCCTGAATTGAGCAAATACGGCATGCTGGCGCATGTTCGAGTATGTGAATGTGCAAAAGTTGTAGTTGTTGTATGTCGCCGCCAGTCATTCTTCGGCTAATAATGGCATTGATAACTAACACACAACAACTGGGCAAGAAGGCTATTCGTCTGAGTCTGTATTTGTTCCTTTTTATATGCAGTAGATCTGATTGAATTGTCAAAAGGCACGAATAAATTGTTGACTCAGTCGTCATTAAATGATATTAATATTAGTGTGGAACGAAAATTTCGTTTAAACGTTTAAAATAATATTCGTTTATATTAAGTGGAAGAGCCCGCGCATAGATACCTAAGGGGGACAAAGCACACTGGCCAGATAAGATGGATTATTGGTGGAAATTAACCGTTTAAGAAAACAGCCTTGGTGAATTAAACCGAAATCGAAATTTACATAGTCACCGATGGTAGCTTTGTAATTTATGGTTATCCGTAAAGTTACATTTTTTTTAAAGAAAAACTTCGTTGTTCTTTTGATTTTTGTGCTGACCTATAGTCAAATAGGGCACTTCTTTCGATTTAATGCGAATTTGGGAACATTTTTTGGTGGCTCTGCATTTGAAAGCCATATTTTTTTATATGCATAAATGAATATGTGACGCATTCATAGCGCTCTGTAAAATAATGTTTTTATCTTAATAACTTCCTTAAAGATATATAATAGTTTCCTAAAATTTCTTAAAGTCTAATGCATTTCGGTACGACCTCTGTTTCACATCAAGAAATTGACCAAGCTGTGCCTTTTTCCTAAGTTTGCAACTTATTTTATTTATGATCAAACAGCGTTTATTATTTAACCGTACCAAATCGACCCATCCTAATGCCACACTGATTTTTGTTTCTAATATGTATGTACACTAACATTAACTTGAATAGGCACATTTGTTTTAATTCCAGATCCGAGCTTTAATTTGTATGCATCGGTGAAATTTCAGCGCTTTTATATCTTGGAAGGACAGTAGAAGGTTTTTCAAGTGAAAAACTGTTGTTTTGGTGGCTAAATAATAATTTTTACGATTTCTGAAGGGAAGAGCGTTATTTGGTTCAACTTCTTGATTTACAGGATAGTACTGTAGTCTGTACTGCGACTTATGATTTTTTCATATGTCATATCAAATTTCCAGCGTAAAAGTTTTGAATATTTTAATTTAAAATTACCACTTTTTAGGAGCTATTTCTAGAATATTCCAGAAAGACAACGCACCGCTCCATAGCAAAAGGAGCAGAAAAACGCAGCTACTTCCTGGAAAATGTTAAGAATTGTAGGTTTTGTTAAATTTTCAAGTCGCAAAATCCATCCGATGGTTGACAATTGCTTCTACCGCTGATTAAAGTGACAAAAAGCGAGATGTCCTAGAATTATATAAAAGTCGTCTAGAAGTGATCTTCGAACAGGGGTTTTAATAATAACATTTTGGCGCTTACGCTTTTGCTAAGTGCTTGGCCGAGCTTCTCCTTCATTTTGCGATATTACTTTTGATGGTATTACACAAATAGAGGGACCTACAATTTTAAGCCTCCTCCGCACGAAAAGTTAATTCTATGAGAAGATTTTTCACGCAAAAATACACTTGGTTTAAAGGTGAGTAATAAATTTGTGTTGATGGATTTTCCGACAAGGTGGGAAGATGATTTATTTTGGAGCGAATTTCCGTCATCCTTTGTCAAGTTTGGTTCGGAGGAAAACCGGTTTTCGCGTTGTGCCATCTTCAGTTTGAGTTTTGCTCCTTATTTTATATTCATTTAACGAAAATAATGTGAATCTAAAGCGTCTGTTGGTTGAATTCTCCTTGGTTCCTTATTTTAAAATTTTTAGTTTAAAGACTATTTATGTAAATGATTCAAAAAACAGAAACGTATCTATAGTTTGATGAAAAGCACAAAAAAAAAGGAACGGAATTTACTAAAAATAAGTTTTGTCGATGCTTACAAAAGAAAAAAAAAAAAACATAGTCTCGGTGAAGGAAAATGTTGTGCCTATTCATGTGAAATGGATGCATAATTTAGACACTCCGAACTAAAAGCGCAAGTGTTCTTGGGACATTGTTATTCTTCGCCCTATGTATACCTATCAGACTCTGATTTGAAATCTTTAAAATATTTTGAGACACAGATACTAAAAAAAAATCGACAAAAAATTTATGTTTTTTTGTTACGAATTATAAAAAAAAAACTTTTTCCAAAGTCACAACCAGTTCACCAGACGCTAAATCGAAGTTAAGAGTATTACACGGCTATGTAACCATAACCAAAAAGCTTTTGCTGAACACAGAATGTCTGAACTGAGACATGCACACAAAGCGTAGAGTAGAAAGCGCAAAACAAACTTACCGTATGAGATCGCTGCGCAGTGAAAAAATTTGCAAATCCGCTTATATCCTTTTACGCGCAACTGACTATAGTCGGCCCATTGGGCACTTAAAACACAAAAAAAAAAAAAAAAAAAACACATAGCGAATCGCAAAGGCTTTCAAAGCAATGGAGGAAAAAGCGGATAAAAGCAGTTGAAACTAAAACTGACACTGAAACTATTGCCATATATTGGCATTAGCGATGTTGAAGCGAAAGTAGAGTGCCTGCCGTTTGGTGGGTGTTTGGAGGGGCGTTCAAAGCTGCTACGAGCATGTACATACTTACATACGTACATATGTAGGTATGTATATATGAGAAGTTCTGCGAAAACCGTTATGCACGGATATTTTGTTTGTCCGAACGTTTTTTTTTTTTGTCAAGCAACGACATACAAGTGGCAGTTAGAATTGTGGCAACAAGTCGGTATGCGCGGACCTTTTTTTTTGCGCATAACAGGAATTGTGTTGCACATATAAATCTTCGCTAAAAATGTACTTACCAAGTGTAAGTGAGTATTTAAGTTGCTTAGTGAGCGCTGCTTAAGTGCTGTAAGATTTGCTAGAATAGTTTGCTTGGGAATGAAGTACAATGGAAACAGAAAGTAATGAAAAAATATCAAGTATACGTATATGTAAGTGCACAGGGATATATTTTCACCTTTATTTGAAAAGTAGGAACACGAAACACAGAATAAACGAAATAATCTCGGTCCGAATTTGAAGTTATTTATTTGGGATAATCATAACTTTTCATTATATGACTGATTGATTTATTGAATGGCTAGTGCAGAGGGGATAAAAACCGCGTGTAACAGAACCGTGTGGCTTTGACAACTTTGCACCCTATTATTCTTATGGAGCAGCACCTGCTAGCTTATGCAAGTTTGATTTTTTTTAAATATATTATACCTTCTAAATATAAATAAAAGGAACGTATTTGGGTGAAGCGTCAGTGTTGGCATCTATAACATTAAAATAATGGAAAACTTTGTTCACCAATAACCCAGCATAAACACCACCACCAATGTCAGCCTGAAGATCAAGCGAAGAATAACGCTTGCCAATAGGTGTTAATTTATGCAGCGTAGACAGCTGAAAAGCAGAGCACTTTTTCGATGAACAAAAATTACTCTGAAACCCTCTGATCATGCCCGACCTTTTATATGGCGCAGCAACATTGACGGATGTCGAGCAGAGATGAGAAGGCCTTGGAGCCTTTCGATACGTGTATCGGAGAAGGTGAAGTGACGAGCTGTTCGAGGTTTTTAACGACGAATGGATGAGAAGGTGCAAGGGAAAAGATCCTTCAACTTGCCTCCCATGGGTGTAACGAAAGCAAGGGCTCCCACGAAAACAATGCAAGAACGAATGGTAATTGGCGAAATTTTATGGCGAATTTTTTTGAAGACAAATTTTGTCTAGCATATACAAGTCTTTTTTTCGACGGCGCACTACACTCAAGCAGCCGATTGGGATCAGCTTAATACCCTTCAAGAGAAATCGATCAATCGCTAAATACACTGGTTTACAGCAAAAATGTTCTATGGTTGCCACTATCGAATTCCTATGTAGAATTGTTGGGTGATTCCGAAATTCGAGACATTTCTTTTTCAATGGATACATTTTCGAGATATTTTCAATTTACCGTTATGCAGCTTAAAAAATGGTGGTTTCACTTACTCATGTATATCTTACGAACCAATTGAATAATCGTACTACGAGATATGGGAAATGAAAGCAAATTAAATTCTCCATAAGTCGTATATACGTCACTTTTCGATAGGCCTCATTTGTGCATTTTATTTTCACCAACCATTATTTTCTTATTTATCCATCGATTTTCTTCATTGGTAGCTTAATTAAAGGAACAGGCTTTAACACAAGTGCAAAACATTTATATAGAAACTGTTATTTTTGAATTTTTTCCCTGTTAAAGTTTACTTTTTTGCAGTTTTCCATAAAAAAAAAAACAAAAAATCTGGAATTATTAATTAATTTCTCAGAAATTGTCAGCTCTATCGAAAAGGGATGTATATACGTTTTAAGGAAAATTTTATTTGACGTTTAACGATTGGATTTCTTTTTCGCTAAAAACTAAAATGGAATTATTTAATAATAGCCAAAACGTTTCAACAGAAACGATTGCATTTTTTTCGGTAAATGTTAAAGTTAACGTTACAATGCATCCTTGTTAAATATTAATTACTATTCCAGTTAGCCAAATAAATTTCATATTATATCTATAAGCATCTTGCTCATTAACATGACTACGGAATAAATAAACCACAAAAAGCACTGCAAGTAATTTGGTAAATATATATGTATGAACCCCGTTGTGCTTAGCGGGAATTGCAAACTCACATATTTACATGAAAATCTCTGCTAATATCGACATCTGAAATTGGTTCCATTCTGTACAATACACGCTACTCCAAAGAACTATAGTTTTGTTTTTTGTTCCTACACTTTTCGCTAAAACAATAAGAAGTAATTAAATGTTCGGCAGCTGTCAGTGATGAGCAAGCTGATGATGAATTTATTTATACCACAAGACACAATAATAGAGTGGTGCATTAGGCTGGGTCGCGAAAATTGTTCAGTAATTGCTTCGCCTAATTTCAAAGGATACTTTGAGAGGATTTTGATCTAAAACAATATTCCGTCCTAGACAATTTAATTCGGGTATTCAGTAACTGAGTATCATCTCAATTTAATAAATTTGGGACTATAAATTTGTGTTACTTTTTGTGACTTGAGATGGTTTGGGGATACACAGTACGAGAGAGATTCACAAAAAGTCTACCAAAAATGTGTAGTGAAAACAAACAGAGACGGCCAACTGGTATCATGTATGTACTATGTCTTTTTTTCTCGCTTCTGACTGAATAACAAGGTAAGTTAAAATTATCAGCCATCCAAAATTGCCAATTTTGGCTGTCTTGAGGCGTAGAGCGGGCGAACATTTTTATGGCGTCAAAATCATCTAAATGTAGGCTTTCAAACTAAATGCTCGATTTCTTGCCTTTTGTTTGGGAACCGACCCGGTCTATGGTACATATACGCATAAATATGTAGTATGTATACGGTGACCCTTCGTACCGATCACTCTTTATTAGAAGTCTACTTGCATTCTGGCCTACAGACAATTCGGACAAACTTGGCCACACTTTCATTAGCACAAAGAAGCCTGCATCCTTATTTTGTATGATTTTGGTTATGTTTTTGTCTGTAAAACTGGCACTATCGCTATATTGCAGTCTATCATGCTTGATTCAATTCTTTTTAAGGTTCTTATAACTACTACTTTTGTCTAAGATAAAACTGCATTAAAAGATGTTTTGTCTTTTTATTCTAAAAACCAAATTTTATTTTCGGATTCGATGCTTCAGAAATTTAACGATTTTGCCGAACAGAAATCTGGTCACTGTAAGTATGTACCATGCAAATATGCAGGCATACATACATACATATGTATGTACGTATATCAGTATTTATATATTTATATTATGCATACAAGTATTTCTAATTAAGTCAAGTGTTATTGTAAATAATTTCGATTGAGCAAGGGAGTATATAACAAATATTTGTGCCAACTTGCAAAATTTTTTGCAACAACAGAAGCCATGCATTTGTATTTATTAATTAAACTGTGTTGCTATGTTTCAAAACATATTGTATATTTATTCATGTAGATATGTGCATATGCAAGTAAAATCATTTGCTGACTTGAACCGCTGCATCAATAGTAGTATGTAATAATTTTCAATGTCAAAAGGCGTAAAAATGCGTATACACATCCCTATATAAATCCGTGTAGCTATGTAATGGTGTTGGCGATTCGAAGTCATAGCTGTTTTTAGGATACATACGCCTTTATTTATACCGTTAATTTATATGTGCGTTTGTATGTACGTTTGTATATAAATACATCTGCATACACATACATATGTATTTTTGATGACTACTACTAGCTCTTATCAAAGATGCCGCTAATTGCATAGCATTAGATGTCAAAACAAATGTAAATGTAAATTAAATTAAACATTTAAATGAGTTACGGAAGGATGTGAGCTTCAGTTTGGCATGCGGAAGGCTTGTGTAAATAGTAAATAGTGATATCACTGAGAAGAAGAGCACAATCGCCTTGGCGGATTGCGAAAAGAAAATATTTGCTTTAAATTTAGTTAACTAAAACGTAGTCTAGGTAAAAGTAAGCTTTTTATAGTGGCTGTAAATCTATTTCTATATTAGTCATATGAGCACTGTTTAAGGTTTTTGGTACGTTAATCAATATCATTTTATTAAAACGTGAATATTTCGCTCAAAGGATGCCCCCATCCAGTTCTTATGTTGAATCGTCCACTGATGCCGAAAATCAAGATATTTTTTCTATACATAGGTTTTTTAGGTATTTTCAATTTACGGTTATTCAGCTAAAAAAAAATCACATATACCTTAGGAACCAATTGAACGACTCTAATAGGAAATACGGTAAATGAAAGCTACCGAAAATTTCCATAAACCCTGTATGCAGCACTTTTCGATAGGCCTGATGATTTCTGAGAAATTATTTATTAATTATTTCATTGTTTTTTTTTATGAAAAAAATGAAGAAAATTCAAACTTTAGATAACAGGGGGAAAATAAAAATACCGAATTATTTGTCCCTGCTATTTGTATGAAAGCCTGTCCCTAAAAAAAAAAAATAATAATAATAATAAAATTAAGTTCCCAATGAAGAAAATCGATGGGTAAAGTAAAAGAGAATGAGTGATGAAATGAAAATGCACAAAGATTTTTTGTATGAAAAATTAGCAGCAAATAATATTACTAATTCGCCAGGCTCATAATTCATACAAAAAATATTTGCGCATTTTCATTTGACCACTTTAATTTATCCATAGAACATTTTTGATGTAAACCAGTGTTATGAGACCTTGCAATAAACCAACATGTATGTATGTATATAAATCAAAGTACTTACATAACTGCTGAGAATGGAAAACTTAGTCGACCTAAGGGGAGGAGGGAACTATGTACATATATAATTTTTTTTCGGGCAACAGAGGGACTATTCTGTCGAGCCTGGTAATGCTGCTCATTAGGCTAAGAAACCGGCTGTTGAAGTAGATACGTATAAAAAATAAATTAATTTAGGAGATTCAGAAGGTACCATTATTAGCCTTATCGCCATCAAGTAAATATTTTAACCACAAACTTTGTAAACCATTTTTAACGGGGACCGTAACTGTTACAATTTTTACTTAAAAAATCGCTCTTCAACAATTATTTTTTGACTTTTCTTTAATTACTCCTTAAGTAACAGATATTTCTGATTTTTATTTTATACATCTAAAATAACAGTTATTTGAATTTTTATCTAAATAATCTGCAAAAAACAGTCATTTTGGATTTTGATATTACATGTCTTAGATAACAGTTATTGAAGACTTTTGTTAATTAAATTCATCACTAAAAATTAGTCAGTGACTTTTTTTTAAATCATTCTCCAATACCTTCTTAAATGCAAAAAATGTTAACGACTTCAATACGTTTCACTTACAAGATAAAAGTCAGTGACTGATTTATATTGATGACTTTTAAAAGTAAAATTCATTGGCTGTTTTTTTTTTATTTATAGATAAAAATCTTCAATAACTGTTGTCTAAGACATATTATATAAAAATCAAAAAATAATTCTTATTTTGGATTTATAAAATGAAAATAAAAAATAATTGTTATATTTTTACATTTTGCATAAAAATTACAAACAAATTTATTTTGAAATTAGATTCTCGGTGAAAAAAAAAAATCGGTTGATATGTACTTCTTAATTGTAGACCATTTCCTGCATAGTCTATTTTTCAATGACAGTTTTCATCAACAATTGTTATGTTCGGTACCTGTTTTTTAATGAATGATATTACGACAATGCGCTTGTTATGACAGCAAAGGAATTCTCTAATTATAAATACATACACTCAATCTCAAAATCATTGACCATTCAAGTGATATTTATGGAGCAATAATTTTAAACTAATAACAATAAAACTAACTACATACATACATAGTTGCACATTGCTCTTGCTAATCCCATTCAACTGATGAAATTTATTCACACTCTACCAGCAAGCAAACCACGTGAATGTGAAAATACTTGAGCGCTTACATGCATTACATATATGTAGGTATGTATGTGATTACGAGTTTACTTATTTACCCACAAATTATTCGACCATTCTAAGTCATACCAAGAATTTCAAATCCTTTTTAATTGAATTTACTTTGTACATACATGGAATTTCATGATTGCATCTGGTTCATCAAAAATAGTGCCTAATTAAATTAAAGTTTTACAAATCTAATTTGCAGCCACAGAAACAAGTAACAGGCAACAGGCAGCAATAACAAGTGTACTGAACAAATTAGATACATTTACACACAAATGCACCACAGTTATGCTTCCCTCTAATTTGACCTCGCCATTGTAGAGGGTATCTAATTTTGTAATGCATTCGTAAGATCTTGCATACATACATAAGTACTTCTGTGGTGCATAAGTTATTCGGTTCCCTAAAAACTTTATAAAGTTCAACTGAGGAACGCATACATACATATGTATGTATGTATATGGGGCGTTCCATACCAAAACGGACGGGGTCCACATTTGAGCTTGATTAATACATTCTTAAAAACTTTACAACACAAAAACAAGAACAAATCGATTTAATATTTTTCCAAATATCTCGAGAACGGGGCGAGAAAAAGTTTGAAAAAATTCACACATACACACATCAAAATTCTATATAAAAAGAAATATTTTAAAATTTTTTTTCTTGCAACTTTTTTTCATACAAATTTTTTGATAAAACCAACACTCAAATTATTGAAGAGTGCACCCCATAATACTATACTTAAATATTGCGCAATACTCAGAGCTACAATTGTGACTTTTTTAAATATTTTTTGAGATTGCATATTTTCAAAAACAAGTTTTTTTTTATCAAAAAATGTGTATGTAAAAAATTTTTAAAGAAAAAAATATGTAAAAGTATTTATTTTAATAGGGAATTTTGAAATTTCATTTCATATTTATTTATTATTTATGTTTATGCATCAACCCTAAAAATTTGAAACAAATCAAACCCGTCGTGGACCCCGTCCGTTTTGGTATGGAACACCCCATATACATAGTATGTACGTATACACTAGCAAGACCTCGTTCAACATTTCCCTCCATTTGATTTGATTAATGTTGCACACGCGTCATGAAAGGAAGAACGTCATTTGCAGCCAAGCTGTGCCACTGACAGCGCCAACCATATTGCTACAATTTCAACTACATAGCAGGCATACAATGAAAATATGTACATACAGTATGTATTTATGTGGCAACCATTGTGTCGGCGTTTAAATTAATATTGCACAAAACTTTGTGAAGGTAAACAAAATTAGGCGAAAGTAGTTGAAGCAAAGTTTTTAGCGTTTCGTTGCTCTGGCTGACTTTCAAGATTTACAGGCAGGTAAAGATAACACATTGAGATTCAGCTGGGCAGAGCGAGAAGGGCCGTTAGGCGGGAATACTTAGAATAGATATTGCATATACATACTTAGCATGGTAGGAGTGCGACAGGCACTGATTGATGAGCGTTACGGCGCGTCGTTGACAGCAACAACATAAATAGCGGGCTAAATCTTGCTAGCCTGAGTTGAGTAGTGAAAGCGCAATTTTATGTTTTAAAGCGAATGTCAACTAACTGGAAACTAGTTGCTCGTAAATATGTTTATCTTTGTTTGATTTAAGTGAAAGTGCTTTCATCAGATTTTTATACTTTAAGTGATAATATTTGAATAGCAATGATAACGAGTTTTAAGGAAAATATATTCATCCTGAAAACTAAAAAATTATATATGCATACGTACATATGGATTTAAACCAAAGAATTATTGACTGTACAAAAATTTAGACAGCTACATAAATATGTATATCAAAATATTTAAAACAGCTTCAGTTGACTAGGTAGGAAACCTTGGTGTCAATCAAACTTCTGTGGTTTATCGAAGAGAAACTTGGATAAGTGGTTTTCAGTGGCTCTGCGGTCGGCCATTTTTTTTTACTATCAAAAGAGTTTTGCAGAGACCGAAACAAATTAAAGCAAGCCGGTGAAAGGTACGAGCTATACGGTGGATGTATTAGAACTTTCGAACTAAATTCTATTAAGTTGTTCCGAGTCATCAAAAATGTGACTGGCACAACATCCTTTCTGTTGACCAATTCTGGTCGCTCCTTCTTTACTGAGGACCGAGTTGATCGTTTCACCACGTTGTAGCAGTTCATAATGGATATCATTTTTCACATAATTTTGTTAATATTTTTTGTATGGAAGCTTATAAAATTTGCAAGAGACCAGTTCCGACCGATTTTAGAATGTTCATTTCCTTGTATTAAATTTTTTAGTGCCAAGTGCAGAAAAAGTAGTAATTTAAAAAATCGATTCTCCCGTTACAGTTAATAAATTATATTCAAAAATTTTATTGAGTTTGAGGCGATTTTTAATGAAAAATAGTTCAAAACAACTGTGGCCTTCCCAAAAAAATTGAAAAGGTATAAAAAAATGTTCACCAAATTATTTTTTTTTAGTGCTTAGAAAAACTGTGGGTATGCAGTTTCATAGACAAAAAGATTTTAATAAGATGCAAGTTATACTAACTAGAAGAGTAAAAAAGTTACGTTTAAAGACCGTATCCATCCTTGATTTAAAATAGCGCAGTTTCGCATATTTATTTTTAATTTTGACAGCAAATTGCAATTCTTGCATCGTTTTATTGATACTAAGAAGAAAGAAAAAAACGCATAAAATCCCACCAACACATTCATCATAACACAACAAATTCCCATACACACACACATCCGCATTTACATTTATATCAGTAGCAACTATGCCACATTTTAGAGTGCTGTCAAATTTTATGTGCATACCAAAAGGACTCTTCGTTAATTGTCGCACGAGTTAACGACGCTAACCTAAACACTAGATACATACACATATACATATAATCATTATTCACGAACCAAAATACATACAAACAACTATATGCCCTTTAACCTTGTATGATAACATAATAACAAAGAGAATACGATAGACAAGTATAAACCCGTAANTTGCTGATTACTATTCTGCCGCGTGTTGCCGTTATGTATGTATGTACATAATTTATCGTTGCTATTTAAATGACGCACAATAAAAGTTGTTGCTACTTAATATCCGTTCATGTCAGTAGCAATGAAATTTACAACAACAATAACCACTACAATAATGCCAAAAACATGATAGTAAAAAAAAAATGAATGATAGTGATAGCCCATCACAGTGGCTTTGTTGTATGTTTGCTTATAAGTGTGTGTGTGTGCCTGTGAGCGGTGGGAGGAAGAGCAATAAGTTTGCGCTCCAATAACTGAAAAATGCAACTTTGTCATTTTAATAACGTCGCAGCAAGTCAACTACTCACAAACACACCCACACTCATACATACACATGTACAAGCGGTTCATTGTACGCCGTCAAATGTATGCAATAACCTTAGCTGCGCATAAAGCGAGTTAAATTGAAAGTCAATTGCAGTGGGAAATTTGCAAATGCAAAATGTAAAATTGCAAAGTGAGCTATCTATACAGAGCCAACTTGAGCTGAGTTGAGTTGAGTGTACAACCGAAAATTTCCATGCTGATTGATAATAGCGCTGCCAGATAAATGATTATGTTCGTGAAGTGATAATGGCGATGTAAATTTTTATGTCCCAACGTTAGGTGGTCGTAAATGTGTAGTGAATTGCTGTAAGATTGCAGCGGATAGTTGGTAGCGTACTTAAATGGTTAGAGAAAAAAATGCGAGTGGTTTCATGTGAAATTTTATACTGCTCAGATGTAAATATACACATATACCCGTACATATAAACATGTGTACATACTCGATATTTTGGATTTGAGATATTTTTGGCAGCACATAATTGAGATTGAATGTTTGCTCTTTCGAATAAACCAAAGTAGATCTAATGTACACTTGAGGTCAGCTGACTAAGTTAAAGGACATTTTGACGAGTTTTGCCTATTTGTATTTTAACTATTTGATGTTTATATTTTTTTATAAAATTTTAGAAAATCACATAACCAGCAACATGTAAAACCACATTTCAACCTTCGTAAAACAATTGTGAAAATTCAAAAAAATTTAACATTTGCACCCAATAATTTTAAAATTTTTATTTAACATTTTTGAAAAATTTTATAGCCCATTAAATTTAAGTAGATTAAAGTGAAAATGTTAAAACGCTGGAAAATCGCGTTGATTTTTAGCAATTTTTTTGGCTGACGGTCTTGAATACTGTCTCACATTTAAACTATACTCGACAATTACTTTATATTGAAAAAAATGCAAAAAAAAAATATTAAAAATCAACGCGCTTTTATAGCGTTGTAAAATTTCCACTTTAGCCTACTAAAGTTTATTGGGCTATAAAACTGCATACCAAAAACTTTTCTAAAATTTTTAATAAAAAGTTCAAATTTTTTAGGTGTAATTGTTAAAGTTTGTAGAATTTTTAAAAGTTTTGTAAGAACTTTGAAATGCTGTGGTGCTGTTTATGTTATGTTCTAGAATTTTATTACAANAAAAAAAAAAAAAAAAAAAAAAAAAAAAAAAAAAAAAAAAAAAAAAAAAAAAAAAAAAAAAAAAAAAAAAAAAAAAAAATAACCAAAACTGGTCAAAATGTCACTTACCTTAATCTGCTGGCCACAAGTGTAAATATTTAAAATAAAACCACTATATGGACAATTCGTTATTTTAGTCATTCTCTGCCAACTGAAGCCACCAACTCTAAAATTTGTTCAGGTAAAAAAAATCGGTTATAGATTTTCAAAATCGGTAAAAATATTCACTTTTAAATGATGAGTGGTGTTTTTTGAAATCCAATATGGCGGACAAAGTTTGGAAAAATGACTGGATTAATTTGAGATTTGTTACTCGGGGGTTTTCCGGCCGCTGACTAAGAATATGTTAAAAAAGATGGTAAAAAAATCCATTATATTCCTAAATGTCGAGTGACGTTTTTTTTTAATTGCAATGTGTCGGATCCAATATGGCGTATACAAATTTTACATACCATTGGATTCTCATAAAATTTGTTCTTCGGCCTTTCTTGTGGTCGCTAATGAAGAATATGATCATGAATTTTTAAAAGTGAAAATGGCGGATGCAATATGGCGAATGCGATAATTTTTAAAAATCTTGTGCATATATTTAGGATCCGCCGTTTTAGATTTCAAAAAACGCAACTCAATACTAACTTCATGTTACTTAAACGCTCTCATTTTCGCTTTCAATTAGCAGATAAAATTTCACATTAAGTAAATATATATAACACTGTTGGGACGCTAAAATGACACAAAAAAACCGCCCATACACGTAAACTTAATTTTGGTCCGTAGATTATGGATCTGTGTGCCGTTTTTATAGATGACGTAATTTTCTAAGATATTTTCATTTTAAGTTTGCATTGCGAATGAACAAAAATCCAAACTTTAACATAGAAAAGTTACTCATACGCCATGTACGAAAGCGGCCATTGGTAACATTATTTTCTGCGCCTTTTTCATACAAAGTTATTGCATAATTTCAATAGACCATTCAAAATGATGGATAAATACCACATATTTTCATCGTTAGTAGCTTGATTTTTTGGAAAAAGAAGAGCCTTCAATTAAACTTAAAAAAAAAAAATACAAAAATTTTGTTTTTTTTAATTTTTTTCTTGCTAAAATATGATTTTTTATTTCATAAAAAAATGAAAATATCTTGCGAAAACGACCTGATATGAAAAAACAGTATCCAGATCTATAACCTATCATCGTTATTTTTTCTTTGTGAAAAGAAATTTAAACACAGTTTTTTTGGTTAAGCCCTGCATGAAATGTATAGCAGTTAAAAGTTAGCCGGCATAAGTGGGTAAGGGATATATTACTTACATACATTCACAGTATGTATATTACTTTAAAATATGCTCGTACATAATAATATCCCTGCCAGGGATTTCAGCAAGAATTGATCGCATCCACACTGGCATTGGGTGACCAGGATTCCTCGGAGCTTTTTAAGAAAGTGCAGCTTTTTTCGCATATTTGATTTAAAGATTTTAATATCTGTCTCGGTATACTGATATCGTGGAATGCATAACATCCTGGAATAACTGCGAATGCTTCACTTAAACTAATTCCGTTCTCATTCACTTGCCTGATTTATGGCTATTGTAGAACGGAAGTACTCCAAATACGAAACAAAAAGTAATCTACGTTAACGTACTTAACGCGTGCCCTTACTTAAAAAAAGTTTAATTACTTCACACTTACTTTAACGCATACATAATTTACATATTTACATTTGCATAAATACAGCGCAAATCACGCATACAATAATACATACATATGTGTATCCGCTACAATTTACGTGCACACTTTTGCGTACATATGTAAATAAAACACACGCATATACACACAAACACTAATAAAATTACAAACATAAGTAGCTATTTGAGCAGACTTAGGCATAATTACAAACTTAAACTAATAAACACACTTCATAAATTAAAATCTGCTTATCGTTGAGCAGCAACAACTAAATATTCAGCTACTTTTACATATCTCACAAACTGAACACATAGCTACTTGGTAGGGACATATATAAATAGATATATATGTACAGAAATACATATCTACATACGAATGTAAGTCTAAATATTTTGAGGTTTGGTTTATTCCTCAAACATTTAACAACATGGAATTGTCACTTGCCAAAATATTTTCCCCAAAACAGAGATAAAAATAAAACTATGTGTACTTATGACAACTACGTCCGCAAACCTTTTATGCAAAAACTTTCACAATCAAAAGCAACAAGCTTAGGCACCAATATTGTTTACACGCTTCTTACTATTTAGTATGCCCTTGTGGGCTGCTTATTTCCTCAAATTTGCCTATGAGGTTGGAAGTAAGGCTATTTAAAACACATACATATGCACAATAATTGTGTAATTTATGTAGGCATATATGTACAAATGTACATATAATATTTATTTAGCTCCTACCGTGGCATTCGGCTTGCCTTGGTCTCTTTATGGGACTTAGCAGTTGCTGCTTAATTAACTGCAGTGCGTACACATACAGCTCGTTCTATCTTTAAAAGTGAGGTGTCTAGTTACAGGACTCACAGGGCTAAAAAGTTCCTGAAACTTTAAATTAAATTTAAGAGTGTAGTATTATAAGAGGAATGTAATAATAACAAATCACTCATTGGCAATGTGAGTATTCACATATTGTAATAAAATAACCAAAAGCATAAACAGACGGCAGCGTTGATCCAGATCAACTCGGGAATGATCCGGATTATCTCCGAGTTAATCCAGCTGTTATTAGGCCTAGATACACAAGTCTTTTCAGACCAATTGAAACCGGTTTACGATGGGCCAGAAGGGGAGGAGAGTATAGGTTTATCTCAGCAATTTCAAACGACGAAAAATGCGGTATGACTTTGGTCTAAATACACACACACACATAAAAAATCACTTACTAACCCAACTACATACCGCATATGCACACAGGTACATAACCGGTTACAGACGGTCTACAACGACTAGTGTATTTTCGCGTGTTAGTCTGCTCAGACCATCAAGTATATAGTAGTCTGTCTATGTGACATAGCATATAAGATGATAGCCAAAAATAATATTTTCTAAAAAATTTTGTTTTCATAAAAAGTTGTATAACTCAGTAAAATTTTGTCTGATTTTTGAAGACAATCACTCGTTTATTTCGCCATTAAATTTAGTTTCACAATAAATTTAGTACTATTATGGTTTTCTTATAAAATAGTGCGTAAAAACCTGACCAAAATTAAAATGAGGCGAAAAAATAAACAAAAATGTGTTTGCTGGGTAAATACACACAGAACTTTTAAGGCTTATTTATTCGTATATATATCGTTCGAAAGACCCAAGTTTCTTCATTTAAGACCGCGATAAACTTAATCTCGGTTCATAATTAACTAAGTTACAGGCTTATAATAATAATTTAATAATAAACCCGGTGTTTTAACGGTAAATCAAGACTTTGGGCAAATTTCATATTTCGGTACATAACTTTCCAGGTATTTCTGGATTGGACCATGAAGAAATTAACAATAATCTTAAATTTTTTATGAGAATTAAAGTCAATTTTGTTTTTTGCTTAAACATTATTTGTAGTCGGTTAAAGTGGATTTTCTGCCATGCAAAGTACGTTAATTATTCCCAAAATTTCTAAATTCCTAATAATACAATTATATATTTTGATATAACAATTAAACTTATTTTCCACCTAAATAAATCACACCTGGTTACAATGGCATTTGAAACAAAAAACCATAGCAAGGTAACCATTACACGTTTTCAGCTCATTCACAGTGCAATTTCACCAAGTTAAGGTTTGTAATCCCTGCGTCTCTCACCCCTCGGTGAAACTTTTTTCCGAGTATCACCAATTATATGAAATGTCTACGAACTTGAGAAAAAAGTATAATTACATATGAATAAATTTTTTATGTATGTATATAGTTGTTCTAAGTTTAATACCCACCGGACATTTTTTTTTTGTTTCGCCCTTCTCTCGCTCTACCCTTAGAGCCCTCTCCTGCGCAAAAGTGATAATGAGTTATTATCGTTGCACGCACATCTGCTCATACTATGCAGTGTTGCTAAGAAGTTTTATTTCTAAATTTTATGCTCAAATATGTTTGCACATATGTATATCAAACAAGTAAGAAAGTCTAAGTTCGGGGGAGCCGAACATTAAAT
>NW_016162317.1:16616-19339 GCF_001687245.7 Rhagoletis zephyria | reverse complement strand
AACGATTTACGCATTGTCATGGGTTGGAACTTGTTACCAGGGGGTTTCTGGGGTTGCTAATTAGGAATCTGAAGACAGTTTTTCGAAATACAAAATGGCGGATCCAAAATCGCCGTCAATTTTTTAAAAAATGATTGGATTTGTTCGAAAGCCGGCACTCGAGAGTTTTTGGGGTCGCCGATTACGAATATGAAGTCAATTTTTTAAAATTCAAAGTGGCGGATCTAATATGGCCATCAAATTAAAAAAGGACTGAAATTACAATTAAAAGTACTACATTAAGGTAGATTAAAGTGGAAATTTTTGAAACGCTAGAAAATCGCGTTGATTTTTAGAATTTTTTTCTTGCTGACGGCCTTGAGCATTTTCTCCCATTTAAACCATACTCGACAATTAATTTTATATGGAGGAAAATGAAAAACAAAGATATTAAAAGTCAACGCGATTTTCTAGCGTTGTAAAATTTTAACTTTATCCTACTAAAATTTATTGGGCAATAAAACTCCATACCTAAAACTTTTCTAAAATTTTTAATAAAAAGTTTAAAACTTCTACCGCTTAGTCTTTGTTGCTTTTTCAATTTTTCCTAATAAATAAAATCGTGGTACAAAGCTCAAAATAATATTAAATAGTTTAAAATATTTGCGTTCAATTGCTCAAGTTTGTTGAATTTTTAAAACGTTGGTAAGAACTTTGAAATGCGGATTTATGTGGTGCTGTTTATGTTATGTTCTAGAATTTTATTTAAAAAAAATACAAACATTAAATAAACAAAAAAATAAAAAATAACCAAAACTGGTCATAATGTCACTTATCTTAATCTGCTGACCACAAGTGCATATATTTAAAAAGAAACCACTATATGGACAATGAAGCCACTAACTCTAAAATTGGTTCAGGTAAAAAAAAAAATCGGTTATAGACTTTCAAAATCGGTAAAAATATTCACTTTTAAATGATGAGTGGTGTTTTTCGAAATCCAATACGGCGGACAAAGTCTTGAAAAATGATTGGATTAACTTGAGATTTGTTACTCGCGGGTTTTCCGGCCGATATGAAAAAAAAAATTGAAAATAGCGGATGCTAATGGCTAATTCATTCATCCTATTTCCAAAATTGGTTCAGAGAAAAGAGGCCATTATATTCTTAAATGTCGAGTGGCATTTTTTTTAAATTGCAATGTGTCGGATGCAATATGGTGTAAGGAAATTTTAAATAATGTTATTACAAGTGAAACTGGCGGATGCAATATGGCGAAAACGACAATTTTTCAAAATCATCATATATAGGATCCGCCGTTTTAGATTTCAAAAAAAATTTGGTTATTTTTTTATTTTTTTTCTTGTTAAAATATGACTTTTTATTTCATAAAAAAATGAAAATATCTTGCGAAAATGACGTGATATGAAAAAACAGTATACAGATCCATAATTGTTCAAAGAAATTTACACACAGTTTTTTTGGTTAAGCCCTGCATGAAATTTATAGCAGTTAAAAGTTAGCCGGCATAAATGGGTAAGGGATATATTACTTACGCACATTCATAGTGTGTATATTACTTTAAAATATGCCCGTACATAATAATTCTTCGCATCCACACTGGCGTTGGGTGACCAGGATTCCTCAGAGCTTTTTAAGAAAGTGCAGCTTGTTTCGCATATTTGATTCTAAGATTTTAATATCTGTCTTGGTATACTGATATCGGTGAACGCATTACACCCTGGAATAACTGCGAATGCTTCACTTAAACTAATTCCGTTCTCGCTCACTTGCCTGATTTATCGCTAGTGTAGAACGGAGGTACTACAAATACGCACCAAAAAGTAATCTACGTTAACGTGCTTAACGCGTGCCCTTACTTAAAAAAAGTTTAATTACTTCACACTTATTTTAACGCATACATAATTTACATTTGCATAAATACAGCGTAAATTACGCATACAATAATACATACATATGTGTATCCGCTACAATTTACGTGCACATTTTTGTATATAAAACACACGCATATACACACAAACACTAATAAAATTACAAACATAAGTAGCTATTTGAGCAGACTTGGGCATAATTACAAACTTAAACTAATAAACACACTTCATAAATTAAAATCTGCTTATCGTTGAGCAGCAACAACTGAATATTCAGCTACTTTTACATATCTCACAAACTGAACACATAACTACTTGGTAGGAACATATATACATAGATATATATGTACAGAAATAAATATCTACATACGAATGTAAGTCTAAATATTTTGAGGTTTGGTTTATTCCTCAAACATTTAACAACATGGAATTGTCACTTGCCAAAATATTTTCCCCAAAACAGAGATAAAAATAAAACTATGTGTACTTATGACAACTACGTCCGCAAACCTTTTATGCAAAAACTTTCACAATCAAAAGCAACAAGCTTAGGCACCAATATTGTTTACACGCTTCACTGGCACACGGCTGGGTTGGCTCTTTGTTCTTACTATTTAGTATGCCCTTGTGGGCTGCTTATTTCCTCAAATTTGCCTATGAGGTTGGAAGTAAGGCTATTTAAAACACATACATATGCACAATAATTGTGTAATTTATGTAGGCATATATGTACAAATGGACATATAATATTTATTTAGCTCCTACCGTGGCATTCGGCTTGCCTTGGTCTCTTTATGGGACTTAGCAGTTGCTGCTTAATTAACTGCAGTGCGTACACATACAGCTCGTTCT
>NW_016162317.1:5362-14801 GCF_001687245.7 Rhagoletis zephyria | reverse complement strand
GGTATAAAAATATCGAGAATCTACATGCGCTATATTTACATGTAAAAAGTTTAAGCTGCTCATGAAAGCTTACATACGTACATATGTACATTTCTGTTTGTCTGCTTCTTTTGCCCATTTGCTGTTTCGAAGGCATTGAAAACTTTAAATAGCAATAGTTTTGCTCATTTCGTGGTAAAAGATCTTAAAAGGATATGTATGTATATAAAAAGGCATACACACATACATACATGCCCACGAAATATCCATACCCTGTAGGGAAATCCCGAACTGTTGAACCAAATTTGTAGTTCCGTACTAGACCTTTATCGCCAAAAACGAACCAGTAGTAACTAGATGGCCCCGAGTTCAAAAGCAGCGAAATGTGTTACTTAAAAAAAAAAACAATTTTATTTTTAGAAATCTATCTAAATTGACGAATTTAGAATTGGTTCGAAACTTTAGAAAAAGGGATGCAGCGCGGGTCTTGTTTACTTTAAAGAGATTTTTGCTTGGCGGGTTTTTCGTTCAAATACGCTTTAAGTCTGCACTTCGCAGATGATTTTTCGTAGTTTGGTAATACAAAAGAAAAATTAAATTTTAACCAAAAAGAATCCACAAGTTGCAATCGTCGTAAAATTTCCAGGTCAAAATTTCAGTAAGTTGCGTCTGTATGGCCAATAAATTCAGCTACAGCCAGGGTATGCAAATGTATTTTCAAATCAGTTTAATTAACATTAATTCAAACAAATTTGATCTCAGATTGAAACACATTTCTTTGCAAATAATTGAAAATCGTTACCATGGTAAAACCAAAAAGACTCTGTTTGAAAATATCATGTTAATTTTTCATCTGTCGATTTTATAACTGTCCATACAAAAGGTACTCTATGGGGAAATCTCTAGTTCTGAACTTGCAGGGTAGATAAGCTTAAACCGAATAACTTCTCATTATGTAATACATACAAAGTTTATAATAAGTAAGAATATATGTACGTATGTACACCCCCGCTTTGGACGATTTCGCATCCACCAGTGTATATCCAGATAAACGTACATACATAGTGAAATTCATATATGTATACATTTGTGCTAAGTTATTTACGTGGGTGAATTTTCAAAATTCGTAACTTTAGAAAGCTGCTTTTGTTACATAGCTATTAAGTCCTATCAGCATCTTACTCACAGGACGTGTTTACTGTCTGATTGAAGATAATTTATGTTGCTTGGTAGTAGCTGTTATATGTCATATGCCAATGTTATATTTAGCATGAACAATTTAAATTTGTAAATGTTTGTTGGCAAATGCGGATATAGGGATGCTGATGTATATGTGCCATTTGTGTGTGATTGGAAGGATGCGGTATGACCTACCATTTCCCTCAAGTAGCGTGCATTATACTGATTAAAAAAAAAAGGGATTTTTATTTAAACCTGCTCTTAAATACCTCCGAGTGATGTCAAAAGATCTCTGCCCGTTTTAATTATTTTACCCAAATTAGGAGAAAAAACTGTAATATTGACCAAAATTTATTTTTAGGCTTCAATAACCGTTAAACCAGTGGATTTATCAAAAAAAATGATCTCAGAAGTTTTGTGCAGAGCGTTAGTTTTACTACAAAAATATGTACCGTACTTTCAGTTCGATAGCGAAAGACAAGAAAACAAATTCCAAAGTTGAAAAAAAAAATTTCTAAGTAATTTATGTATATGGTAAATAGAAATCCGCGATGCACGAGCTTTTAAACTTAATATTAAGGGTTGCGCTTTTAACAGGCATCTTTTGACATCCTGTACAATGGTAAATTTCAGATATACGAAAACTCCGATATTTCAATAACTGAGCATGCTTAGTCCAAGTTAATACTTACAACAATCTCTTAACGATAAATAAGACTGTTATAGACTTTTAGGTAGTTTAGAGAAAGTTGGAGCGAAAATATTTGACACCTGCGCCGGGTATATAAAATTCGGTTTCGCCCGAACTTATACTTTTTTGTTTGTGTGCATTTACCATTTTTGACCGCTGAAATCACTTTGAGTCAAAAAGCTTTTAATTTTGCTTATTGTATGAGATTTTTCTGGAACTGTTCCAAAAAGACGCAGAACCTTTTTATTGGATTTAAAATGGTCAAAGGGCTAAAGTTTCTGGCTTTTTATTATTTTTCAATTGACTCAAAAGTAATCACTTCCACTAGACATATATACTTATGTTCCAATTCGTATAAAGCGCCAATTACTATAGCTGCCAGCGTAGATGACACCGTACTAATACAATATCTACAATTCCCTCATTCAAGTAAACAGAAATGATGGAACCAAAAATTACGGTGTTAATGGCACAACGCCGCAACGCTTTTTCTTTCAAACTAAATTTGACAAGGGTTGATGCAAATCCGCTGCAAAGTACATAAAATGAGCAGCACGTAAGCATAAAAATTATGAAAAGAGTTTCAATTTGTTTTTCTTTTGAATAACGGTAAATAATATATATTTTTTTCCTTTTTTCCAATATGCCTATAAAATTAAAATTTGCTTTTTGCCATTACAAAATGGGATAAATTGATTTTTGTCAGTGCTGTTGTTTTCCTATGAGATTTTATGGCAACAAAGTATTTACAATATAGGAGGAAGTTTACCTGTTTAATGTAGTTTAATTTAAAGTAATGAAATATATGTGTTACGCAATATTTTATTGCTTTATACGCCTACGATGGTAGTGCGCGATGGAGACATCATACATATCTACACATCCCTACATATGAATGTGCACACACATACAAAACAAATGTAAACGTAAAATAAACTTTATGACAAAATTGAATTAACAGTTAAAACAAAAAAATATGTAGAAAAGTAGATTTTTTAAATTCAGAATTGGTTGCTTATGAAAATATAAACTTTCATACATTTATGATGAAAATGCATAAAATTATGAAATGTTACTCTAACGTAGTTACTGTACACATTCAATATGTTTTATTTCATACCACAAACTTGCAATACGGTCGCACACAAAAATTATGCAATTATTGTAGTTTTTTTCCGATGCGAAGTATTCAGTTTTATAGCATAAGTAGTTAAGTGCATGTATGTACATGTGTGTGTACATATGTGTGTGGTATGGTATGAAAACAATGTGTCATGAATTGGCTGTGAACTATTGATTAAATTCATTAAGAGTTAACGTACTCAAATTTAATTCACAACCTGGCAAAGTGCAGAGTTAATGTTGGTATGTAGTAAATAAAAGGTATGGATTATACAATAACAGTCATCCGTAGATATATTAGTACGCGGGCATAACTAGTAATATTCATAGCTCATATACATATATATAACGATAGTGATATAAAAACCCAAAAAAGTATATCGACCTACTATACATATGTATGTGACATCAATCAACAAGAGGATTATTATTATCGATAATTTTATGTTAGTATTTACATTAGGGCGGTTAAATTTTAATGGGGGATTTTTTCTACTATGCGCTTATAGCACAGACGGATTCTACGTGTAGTTTTGCCGAAGAAAACCGAATGAAAATCTCTCAAGTGGGTCACTCGAAATTGAGTAGTCAAGATTTTTTCGCACAGAAACAAATGTGAAATGTTATAAAATAAATAAAGTAAATAAAAAATAAATAAAATAAAAAAAATAAAAAAATAATTTGTTTTTCCTATTGATATTTTATATCCAAAAGTAGTTAGTTATAAGCTAGTTGCATAAAATGCAGAGGTAATCACCCTTGACTACATCTAATGCAGAGGTAAACCACCCTTGACTATTTCGCGGCCATCGCCGTAGAAATGTAGTTAGTTTTCGTCAAAGAAAATATACAGATAATAAGTGACTTTTAGCTCCTTCCTGATCAACATAAAGTTAGCTTATAGTTAGACACATTTCCTGCACGGATGGGACCACCTGCAGCAGAATATGAAAACAAGCATGAAATGTAATAAAATAAATAAGGTAAATAAAAATAAAATAAATAAATGAAAAAGATATTTTGTTTTTCCTATTGATATTTTATGTCCAAAAGTAGTTAATTACAAGTTAGTTACATCAAATGCAGAGGTAACCACCCTTGACTATTTCGCGGCCATCGCCATAGAAATATAGTTAGCTTTCGTCAAAGTGACTTTTAGCTCCTTCCTAATCGACTTAAAGTTAGCTTATAGTTAGGTTCATTTCCTGCAGGGTATGGGAAAATTTGCGTAAACACAGAATAGGGCCGGTCTCCATACCTATAACTTTGGAGTGAGGTAGCTGGAAACTTTTTCAAATATGAGCCGAAGTTTCATGAAGGAGTTGATGGTGTGATCATTTAAGATATTGCTTATATCTATATAATTCAAAGATAAAATGACAAAGCAAAGATTTTAACGAAAATCGTGTTGCTTTTAGATTAAAGGCAGCAACGAATAACAACACCTTATTTTGAGCATTGACAAAAGCCTCTTAGACCGTTTTACTATTGTGAGGAAAAATCCATCATCTTTAAATAACAGTTCTCTGTTTCAATTGATTTACGGATATTAAGTATTATTTTAATTTGCGATACGCTTTTATTTTTATTGTTTTTAGTGTATGTGGTATTTTTCGCTCACATACAGTCATAGGACAGTACATTTTCAACCTTAGCACAGCTGTTAATTAATTGCGAGAAAAATTATTTCATTTTATTTACACTTTATCCATTTCCATTGCTTGCAGAGCAGCGTACATACATACATATACATTTTCATAATTTGATTGCGGTTACTGTTGTTCACGGTGAGTGGTTTAATAATTACGCTGACATAGGTGCATATGTACATTAGAGTGGTCAAAATTTTGCATGGTCTAAAAAAATTGCATCCTAGAAAACGGAGCACTTTTCTACTAAATATAACTAATACAGGGTGCTCAATGTCCTTGAAATGCGCTGCTGGTTTACTGTGAAACTGGAAAAAATATTGGTGATTTTTATAAAATGCTACTGTTGTCATGACAACTGAAGCTTTTGATATTTTTTTTAGAGTAAAATATGGACATCATGAGCATCCTCTAAATTTATACTTACAAACGTAAAGTTTGGTACCTATCTAAGAAAACAATTTTTTTGGACCACTCTAATGTGCATGCATACGTCCCTATGATAGGGAAAATATGCTTGCTGGATATTACCCATACATCCATATTTAGAGTACATATTTGCTCACACACCCCTTTGTATACATATGTTACGTTAATACAATTTTAATGACAACTGATAAATGCAGCGGAAGTTATTATTGCATTCAATTGAGCGACAATTTGTTCGTTTATTCAGTATTTCAATTTCTGCTATCACGAGTAAACTCGTAATTAAATCTTTAGCGTCAATTAAACAGGATAGCTTTTTAAAAAAAAACTTTTCGTTAATGGAAAATTGATTTATATAAATGCATTAAATGCGGCTGTGGTGCAGTGGTTACAAGTGCGCACTATCATTCCGCAGAGCCTGGGATCGACGCCAAATTTCCGACTAACATCAAAAGCAAAAGAAAATAAATATGTATATTTTTTTCTAATAGCAGTCGCCCCTCTTCAGGCAATGACAAACCTCCAAGTGTATTTTTGCCATCTAAAAGGTTGTGTGGGTCCTTCCATTTGTAATATTATTAATACTATTAGTTTAGGTTTAAATCTTATTATAACACCCATTTTTTAGGAAAGAAGATAGGATAAGTATTATAATATTTTTAAACGAATTTTGCCCACTGCGAATTTAATGGTACAATTCAATCCAAAGTGCAAAAAAATAATGAAACATACATACATATGTGCGTATTTAAGGAAAACTATATGAAAAATGTTTCCTTTTGTTTGTAATAAAAACCGTGTAGCCTACATAT
Organism: Rhagoletis zephyria; assembly: GCF_001687245.7. Lineage (NCBI taxonomy): Eukaryota > Metazoa > Arthropoda > Insecta > Diptera > Tephritidae > Rhagoletis > Rhagoletis zephyria. Next base: position 8,940 of record NW_016162317.1, on the reverse strand, counting down.
TATTTTTGATATTCGCATAAACATTTGCATTTGCAATTTATTCGTAAGTAAATATACACCTATTCGTATTCGGATCCTTATTCGTATTTGTTTATATTCGAGTTCATACTTTTATTCGTGTATTCCGGCTGACATTTGTCTTTGCATTCGTATTCGCATTCAAGTTCATGCTGGTATTTGCTATAACATTCATTTACTTTTCACAAACCCATATTTATTTTTGTCTATCTACCCGGCGATCAAATGTGTTTCGGAAATATCGGGTCTAAATTAAAAAAAAAAAACTCATCCATATCTCGGTTTCTGAAGATACTATAGCCGATAGTATTAATGCGAGAATTACACCGTCTTAAAGGTGGTTCTTAACCTCTCTTTGGCTGATTTTTAGATAGATCGTTTAACGCAATGATCTGATGAACAATTAACGGTAGCATGAGTTCTTCCAGAAGATATACATTAAACAGAGCTTTGCGCAGATTAGACAGTCTTGATTTAACTTTGAATATTCATAGCTATAACTTGAGGAAGTGGAGTTAAATTTATAGGAACTCAGATCTGGTGGCTAAGTACTAGAACGCGGTACTTGTCGTCAATGAACTTTAGAACAAAAAAAATTGTCTCATCGACACAAAATAATTGACATATCATATTTTAGGATCCGACTGTAAGTGCCGAACATATAACGAACAAGTAATTTTAAGCAAAAACCACAACCAACTTCAATTCTTATATAAAAGTTTAAGATTTCCGTAATTACGTTATCATCCGATGATCGGATTTAAACCAAATTAGTATGGGACCACCTTTCTTTTAAAAAAGCAATTATAGTAATCGGATAATGTGGACAAAAATTGTGCGGTAACATACATAAAAAAAAAATATTTCGGCGAATTGATAACCTTCTCCTTTTTTGAAGTCGGTTAAAAACACAACCTCATATAAGATTTTAGGAATACCGTCAATTTCGTCATGATCCGATGATCGGATTTAAACCAAATTAGTATGGGACCACCTTTCTTTTAAAAAAGCAATTATAGTAATCGGATAATGTGGACAAAAATTGTGCGGTAACATACATAAAAAAAAAATATTTCGGCGAATTGATAACCTTCTCCTTTTTTGAAGTCGGTTAAAAACACAACCTCATATAAGATTTTAGGAATACCGTCAATTTCGTCATGATCCGATGATCGGATTTAAACCAAATTAGTATGGGACCACCTTTCTTTTAAAAAAGCAATTATAGTAATCGGATAATGTGGACAAAAATTGTGCGGTAACATACATAAAAAAAAAATATTTCGGCGAATTGATAACCTTCTCCTTTTTTGAAGTCGGTTAAAAATGTAAAAAGTACCACTGCGTTCGGCAAAAAAAAAATGTTTCTTTCGAAATTGCCTTGCAAAAATGCTCTATCATCAGGTATGTAGGGCGAACATTAAAGAACAATAATAAGCTTCTCCACCGATTTGTGGCGTGCGCCTTGACGTTGCCACACAAAAGGGAGGGACGAACAGTTTTACGGTGACTTCGAACAGCGATTGTATTTTTATGTGAGAAGTTGTTTTTCATGCCACAAATACACTCGGAGGTTTACCATTGCCTGCTGAGCGGCGACCGCTAACCACTTCTAACCACTACACTACAGCGGCCAAATATAAGACAGTTTTTACATTTATTTCATCGCCACAGGCTAACAACTTCTTAATACCACAAAACGGCGCATTTCCGTCGCAGTATTGCCACACGCAGTGCCACAACTGAGAAACGTTGTTTTCCTGCAGAAATAATACTACTAAGTATCGATATTATATTTATTCTAAGTCAATTTTAAGATTTGTTTGTATTGCTTATGTGCGGCTGGTAATCCTTGAATGCCTTTGATTATTTGCCAATTTCGCAGTGATTACTTTTATGTTTGTTATTATTGGATTTGACTGGGATTTTATAACAGCCGAGAAAGAACAACATATGTATACTTGTAATTCCATGTTTGTAGGTACATAAATTATATAACTAGTATGTATGCACGTTCGTATACATATACATATAAGGGCAATTTGAAAAGTCAGTGACTTTTTTAATTTCGTTCCGTTGTGGTGATACTCGCACAAGAGACTCAGAAGGTGCAGGTCGCCCAAAAGAGGTCATCACGTCAGAAGTTGTGGATAGAATCCAAAAGAGTCCAAAGTGAGTCTGTCGGCCAATAATTTCATGACCACAGTTTATTTTGGAATGCACGCGGTGTCATTACTTTGAATGCGCAAAATGCTCACTGGTGAATATTGTTCAGAGATTTTGGACATATTCGATATTGATTTTAAACAAAAAAATACCACATTTGGCAAAGAAAAATATATCTGTTCCATCAGGGCAATGCAGGTGTGCACATGTTTTAAGTCACCATAGAAAAAATCCATCACTTGGAATACTCTTACGCCATCCTCAATATTCACCAGGTTTAGCCTCAGCGACGATATCCTACTTCCAAACACAATGAAATTTGGGTCCAATGAAGAGGTCATCACTGAAACAAAGGCTTATGTTGAAGGAAATTAAAATGCTGGAGTGAATGTATTGAGCTAAAAGGAGACTATGTTGAGAATTAAAACGCTTTTTTTATGGAAAATTATATTCTTTATTCAACAAGCTACCGACTTTTCGATTTCCCCTCGTACATTCATTTTGCCAAATGGTCAGCAAAGGTGTATGTTTTAGATAACATAGTAGTACTTACATATGTATATGTATGTGTACATTCACGAATAAAGTCATGGATGTTGCATTCGTTGCCCTACGTACAAAGTATATTTCTTTTTTTATACAATTACACTGTTCGACAGGATTTTGTTTGCACCCATGGAGAAGCCTTTTTATTTCGAAAAAAAGAAATAAAAAACTTATTTCGTTTTTGAAGTACTTTTTATATTCCCACATTAATTGTGTTTAATCGCCACTCACACACATTTTTTAGCAAATTTATTCCGACCGAGAGTGGTCCGCTATTTCCGTATTTATTAAATTTAAAAGGAATTTCTCTTTTACTTTGTAACACGGGGCGTATGAGTAACTTTTTTTTTTGATTTCCAATTGCAATTTAAGCGGCGAGCACGAGGTTTACCTCTGTCTAGCTCATCTTCCAGAGTGTATGGGCCGTAGCCATGGGTGCAGAAATCCTGTTAAACGGTGTTGTATATCATATTTTTTGTTTTTACGATTCTATTCGTAGCTTTTTATCGATTTTATTGGACTCACATTCGTATGCGCATTTATTGTTTCGTTTAGCAGTTTGTGTTTTTATTATTTGTTTATTTCTCTTATTTTATTGCTGCAAAAAGCTTTGTTCATGCTCCAATTACCGTTGCAAGCAGCAGTTACGTTGGTCTGTTATACGCTATCGTTTACATATTTTGCGCTTGTCATAATATTAGCTATTTGTCACCTGATAAAGCAGCAAGACACTAAAGTTTTTTATACTATGCAATATGTGTGTGGGTGTCATTAGGAAAATAGATATGAATAAACTATGGGTGCGTTCAGAAATGCATCAAGCCAAAGCATCAAAGTCTTTTATATCT
>NW_016162317.1:0-4461 GCF_001687245.7 Rhagoletis zephyria | reverse complement strand
CGATTCGTCGCCGTTCGCAGCAATTGGGTTTGTGTTATTCGACCACATGGAAGATTTTACGCAAAGATCTTGGTGTAAAACCGTATAAAATACAGCTCGTGCAAGAACTGAAGCCGAACGATCTGCCACAACGTCGAATTTTCAGTGAATGGGCCCTAGAAAAGTTGGCAGAAAATCCGCTTTTTTATCGACAAATTTTGTTCAGCGATGAGGCTCATTTCTGGTTGAATGGCTTCGTAAATAAGCAAAATTGCCGCATTTGGAGTGAAGAGCAACCAGAAGCCGTTCAAGAACTGCCCATGCATCCCGAAAAATGCACTGTTTGGTGTGGTTTGTACGCTGGTGGAATCATTGGACCGTATTTTTTCAAAGATGCTGTTGGACGCAACGTTACGGTGAATGGCGATCGCTATCGTTCGATGCTAACAAACTTTTTGTTGCCAAAAATGGAAGAACTGAACTTGGTTGACATGTGGTTTCAACAAGATGGCGCTACATGCCACACAGCTCGCGATTCTATGGCCATTTTGAGGGAAAACTTCGGAGAACAATTCATCTCAAGAAATGGACCGGTAAGTTGGCCACCAAGATCATGCGATTTGACGCCTTTAGACTATTTTTTGTGGGGCTACGTCAAGTCTAAAGTCTACAGAAATAAGCCAGCAACTATTCCAGCTTTGGAAGACAACATTTCCGAAGAAATTCGGGCTATTCCGGCCGAAATGCTCGAAAAAGTTGCCCAAAATTGGACTTTCCGAATGGACCACCTAAGACGCAGCCGCGGTCAACATTTAAATGAAATTATCTTCAAAAAGTAAATGTCATGGACCAATCTAACGTTTCAAATAAAGAACCGATGAGATTTTGCAAATTTTATGCGTTTTTTTTTAAAAAAAAGTTATCAAGCTCTTAAAAAATCACCCGTTACAAAATCCTTCTTGCTTTTAGTGAAATGTTTTCAACTTTTTACTCACTCATATTCATTTTGCGCAGCATATTGAAAAGTTTTGTTCATGGCTTTACTTTCTTTTTATTTATTATTGTTTTTAGCCACATATTTTTTATTCAATTCCTATTACACGAGCACAAGAGTTGAGGAGTAAATTAACAAAAGTTTTTCGTGCAAGTATCATTGGTTTGAGAAAAGAATTTTGTTTCTTCAAGCTTAGTTGGATATTTCATAAAAATATTGAACGAGCATTTTTTACACTTATTTATGTTGGGAGAAAAATTTAATATACCTACATGAAAATATTTTAACTTTTTAATAAAGGTTAAGTGAAAATTGAAGACTGCCTTGCCTTGGATAGTTAGGTATTACTTGCATTGAAGACAATTATCTTTTGCTGACAGAAAGCTGGATTTGGATATCACCGTGCGACTAAAACAAAAAATTTCATAACACACGAAACAATGGGCCAAATAGTAGGTAGTAGTAGGTATTTTAGTTTTTTACGCCGACATCAGGATTTTTTTAAAGGACTTTGAAATTTTAAAGATATGATTCATTCTAAAATTTTTTTCAAAAAATCATTGGAACGTACAATAACAGTATGGGTACCAAATGAAAGAGAAAATTCTGTAGAATTTAAAGACAGTAAAGTTTTTGCTTTACAAGAACGAATAGGTATTGAAAATGCGCTTTTTAATTATAATTAAATTTTTTTTTTAATTTAATAAAGTCAGCAGGACGAAACTCGAGGGGTGGTATCTTGAGCTCAATAGCCAACTCAAGAGCAGAGCTACTCTCTGCGAACAACAATCTTGCAAATATTGCAAAGAAATTGAAATTCCACGCTTGCAATGGCTGGGACATGTACTACATAAATATGTCACGCAGAGCTTGGCAACGAAAACAAAGGCCGAAAACAAGAACCCTCTTCTGCCCTCGGGATGAAAAGATGCAAAGATCAATTAACTCAGGAATTTGACATAAGTTTTTTGTACAGGATGTGAGTACTTCAGGGGAAAAAATATAAAATGAATAACCTTTTACCGAATGTTTTGAAAAATATTTGATATTCCTTTTGTTCGATTTTGTGCTTGGCTGGCCTTTAAATTGGTAACACTTCTCCCGGTCTTCGGCGACAATATTAGAGGCTTGTATGTTTGTTTGTATATATGTCATTAGTACGTGCTTCGAATCGCTTCGAAGCCTATGTGCAAATTGTGGTATATTTAGCCATTAATTTTATACTCGAAAGCGGTTTTCATTGACGTCAAACATTTTTAATGGTGAATTGCCTTACTATTGTGATCATTTCCAACTAGCTAAGCTATTTTATTGAAGTAAAGCTCTTTGGTCGATTATCTTTCATCTCGATAATTTGCTATTTTAGGTTAAACACAAAAATATATGCGCAATTTTCTCTTGTTCACATTTTCCCAAACAAATTGCCAAAACAAAAACTAGATATACCGTTTTGTGGCAAATTAATTTGCGGCCATTTCGTGCGTTACGCTAATGACCAATTAGATCGGAAATAGAAGCATGAACGAAACAAAAACTATCGAAAACCTAAAACCTAATTTTACCAAAATAAACACATACATACGAGTGTACACATACACATGTACGTGCGAAAGCGCCTATATTTAGAAGAGGAAATTGTCAGCAACAGGTGTTTGCGACAAATGTCAATTAAAATTCATACATTTTTAGCTATTGTGCAGCATTTGACGCCCACACAAATATACAATATGGCACTAATGTATAAATACATACGCACATATAGTAAATATGAGTGCAATTTGGTGCACTAATTTCCAGGAAATAAATTTTCGCTGACAAAAACAATTTGGTGCGCCTACCCAGCTAATAAAATTGCCAGATGTGTATTTTTTATATCAAATATAAGTAAAACAAATGTCTGAGTAAAAAGATTTCGTACAGATTTATGGACGAAGAGTCTGGTAAATTTTATCCATTTTTGATCTGCCCGATTATGTTTATTTTTCCTTTTCTGAATTTTTTTTAGTTCTACTTTAAAAGTGAGTTGTTAAGAAATTTGAGTCAACAACAAAAATATGACAGAACTACAATAAATTCAAAAACTATAATAAAATAGCAATTAGTGGTTTTACATTTATAAAATTTCTGAAAGGCAGACGGTTAAAATTTTGGATTAAAAAATCAATAACAATATCGATTAAAATAACCATTACAAAATCTATAACAATATAGATAACAAAACTTATAACAATATCGATAACAAAACCAATAACAATATCGAAAAAAATATCGATGCAAAATTTGTTAAAAATATCGAATACAAAATCGATAAAGTCATCGATGGAAAAATCTATAAAGACAGCGATTATTATATCGATAACTCCCGAAGATATCGATCGAAAAATCGATAAAAATATCGATAACAAAATCGATAACAAAACCGATCAAAATATCGATTATTATATCGATAAGTCCCGAGAATCCCGAAAATCTCTTAGATCCCAAAATTGTTCCCAGATTGAGCCCCTGTGTCTCCATCTATATCCTTTTCTCTACAATTACCTTTTAACTGATCTGTCGCAATACACAAATTTGTAATGAACACCTGTCTAGTATCTACTCAACCACTTAGTATGTACAGTATCGGAAAGAGGTATACCTTAAATTTTCGCACCTTAAAAAAAATTATTCAATTTTTGTAATGCAATTAAGCGGGAAATACTGTAGCGCATTTCGTGAAATTTAGAATCTCGGACTTTCTGCTACTCTCAGACCACTGTGTGGCGTATCGTTCAGAGTTCCTATCAACCTCCCCATACGCATGTTTCTCTGATCGGACAGAAATCTTAAATAAGTCGGATCTTTTTGCCACCGGATATATATACATATGCCAGATGCATGCTAATTTTGCTAGCTGGGTACATACTATGCATTAATAGGTGTGTGTGAAGACCACAATTGCTCGCAAATTGAATCCACCATTATGCCAAGCAATTTGTGTTTTGTATTTCGTATGTCCACAGATCGACGCAGATACACCACACCCTGTTGCGCCTCAACCCACTATTTACTCTCCCAGACGACTCAATTGTTTAGCTTTCCATGCCATTATCAGTATGTACACATACTGTATGAATACTTGCATGCATATGTATGTATGCAAGTATATACATCTATTTGTTTGCATTTATTAGTAATTGTGCTCTCCCTAATACATACATACGTAGGTCTATTGCCTCTCATTGTATTGTGGCTGTTATTTGTAGGAAATTCAGCGACCTGCTGTGCAGCTGAAATTTTCAATTTCATTACCAAAGCGGCTGGACACAAATGCTTTAATACAATTTTGTCAATAGCCAAACAACCAATTAGCGAAAATGTCTAACATAGTGTGAGCGTACACCAAATACATACAAACAAATAAGGAAAAAATAACATTTGTGAGAAAAACAGGAACCTAAATATTGTTTAGAAAATAACAATGAGTGACAAGTCAACAACAAGTGTCA
>NW_016162316.1:19491-43941 GCF_001687245.7 Rhagoletis zephyria | reverse complement strand
AATGTGCTAGTCTTCCACGCGAATAGTGAAATGTGCTACTCTTCGTAGGCACCGACGATATGTACATAAAAAAAAAATCAAAATATTCCGACGAAGTGATAACCTCCTCCTTAAAATAGGCTTCATAGTGGCTAAGCGAAATACTGACGCCGTTTCGCACAATTACAAAATTTTATACTTGGCTTATTGGTGAAAAAATAAAAAAATTTACGAAACTTTTTTTAGCAAACACCGATAATTTTTTATTCCACGATTGGGCTACCAACTTACTCCAAATTTTTGGGCAAATTCTCAATCGACTGACTCTGCTTTTATAAGAAAAAGTGTTTTGGATTTTCTTTTTCATAATTTCGAATGACGCGCAGTGTGTTCAATGAACTATTTTGTGCCCAAAAAATAGATTCCGTGTCGCAAGTATAGTAAAAACATGCATATGTGAGAAACATTTTAAAAGGTTCATTACATGCTGCTTGCAGCTCAAAACGGGAAAAAATAAAAACCGAAACTTTAAAATTCTGTTAGATTTATTTCGTAAGCCGTGCTCGTTCTCGAGATATGAGATTTTATAGCAAAAAAAGGAAAATTTTCCCACTGTGTGGCGCCGGCTTTAAAGTGTTTCCCAGAAATATCTGCTAGCTCACAGAATTTGCAAAAAGTTCTGGTTAAAAGTCTTTGCATCTCTTAGTGAACTTGTCATAATTTAATTAGACGCATTTGCCGCCGACTAATTTTCATTATCAGCAGCAACATTAACAGTTTAATGCAATAAACTTAACAATGAGGCGGCCAAAGCAAGAATGCCGAGCACTTTGATGCAGCCACTCGAAAAAAGAAATAAAAAGCAAAACAACAGCGAGTAAATTAGTGCCATAACATACATTGCTTATTATGTATGAACGTGCCATGCGTCACAGTTGCCACAACACGAGTAGCTATTTGATGCAGCCAGACGAGTATGTATGTACATTGGGGTGGTCCAAAAATGCATGTGGAAAAGTAAAATTGGAATTTTTATACTCTCCCCCCTAGGATTGTTCTATAACGAAAAAAATATACTCTTATTTTTTTTATTTTGAAATCACAAAATATTTACAGGTCGCTCAAAGCGCCCAAAGTTTTAAATGTAAATGTAATTTTTCTACCTGAAAGCTCTGTTTATCTGCAGGAGATTCTCATTAATAAGACCCAATTGTTTATTTAACAATTTTTCCATCGCAATTATAATTTATAGGTCCGCCAGAAACCAAAAAAAAACCCGAAAAATGCAATGGGGCGACCAATAAAAAAATCGTTAGTACTAAAAAATGGTTAAATAAACAATTAGGCATTATTATTAAAAGTCTCCTGAAGAGAACCAGAGTTTTCCGATAGAAAAATATTGATTTTCAAGAATTCTATACCATTTCTTTATTTTTCCCATCCACATGGAAAACTTTGAGCGCTTTGAGCGACCTCTAAATATTATTTGATTTTAAAATAAAAAAATAGGGGTATACTTTTTTCGATATAAAACAGTTCTAGAGGGTGAGAGCATTACAATTCCGACTTTACTGTTTTTGGACCACCCTAATGTACACGCCACCATGCAACATGTGTTACGCGTTACCAGTTACGAATATTTTGCACGATTGCAGTTTTTTCTTCGTTATGTATCATACATATGTTTGCATTAAATGTCTGCATACTTTTGTTTTGTTGTTGTTGTTACAACTGCAATTGAAAATACTGTCATGAAGTTGCACAAATGCTGACGTACATAGGCAGGCACATAAATATGTATGTATATACAGTTGTGTGCAGTGCCACATGGCGTCTCAAATCTATATACACTTTCCTTATAAGTCACTCGAAGTGGCTTCTTTTGTTAAGTTTTTGCTGTCAACATAATTGCCGCTTTAATAGGATTTTTAATTTAATTTTAACTATGAATGCGCGCACGCCTTAAAATAATAATAAACAACTGTAAACTGCCGCTTGACTGCAGATTTTAAATGGGAAATCTGCTATTCGTTAAATTGTAATTTTCTATAAGGTAAGTCGGTGGGTTGTGGGAGGGGCGTTTTCATCAAAATCCCGTCAAAAGACTTAAATATCTGGGTGTCTTACTAGAAGAAAAATTACTGCGAAAACACACGCCTGGGAAACTGCGCCTAAACTTAATTATTACGACAATTGGACAGGTGTTTATAACCGAAAAGCATCGGATAAAGCAACAACTGATAGCACACGAGAAGGCATCAGACTGGACCTAGCATGGATTGCACAAACCAAAAACAATTTCTTCACTTACTTAAGGCAAGGATTTAAAATAAAGGGGGAAACAGGTTTGGCGGGAATTTATTAGATCTCCACAAACTTACCATAGTAAGAATCTTAGCAGTTTATGGAGAGGAAAAAGAATAAGGCTCGTCCATTTGCAATGCATCCGACCCAAAAATGTACCACCTCACTCTGGCCAGGGCTGGGTAGCTCTAGAGAAAATTATCTGTACCATCCTAATCTTCCAAGCAAGATGTACACATTGGGGCTTCGTTAATGCCTCTGGCGACTATATGTCGTACCTATAGATCACGCTCCATAATCAGTTCTTGCAGGGCTTACAGCTCACTACTTCTCTATGTAAAGACGGATATGCGGGCTTCATTTTCAAATGCAACCACTGGAACCAGAACATTGCGATATTAACGGACAGCCAGGTGGCTATTAAGGCCATTTTGGTATGGAAATGGAAATGGGATGGCCGATGAACTTGAAAATAAAGGAGCATCAACCCCAGCCATCAGGTCAGAGCTACTGCGGCATAGGAGAAAGTAGCTAAATTTTTAACCTCGTCTACAAAATTTAAGGTTACATCGTTACGTAATATGCCACAGCAAAGGTCTAAGCGCAGGCCCCAGTGGTACTCCGGCGCTGATGCGCGGGTCTAGCTCCCATACCCGCAGTGGACTCTCCAGAATTCGTAATGCGTATAGATTTTACTTTCAGCTATTATTTCTATTTCAGATCGTGTGTATACCTACACATCTATCTTATTAAGGCATGCATGTATTCTTCAAGAAACTTGCATTTGCTCACACGCCCAACACATGCGTGCACATGCCTGCCCTGCTATCGTTGGTGCCAATGTGTCTGCGATTATTATCTCACCACTTGAATGGCAGTGGCAGCGCCAATGCCACTCACACACCGCCTATGCACTGGTTGTGGCATGAACTTCTCCAAAGACCGCCAGCAAGTAAAATAGTAGACAATGAAAATAGCAGCAGCAGCACTGAAATGACGACAAAGACGACTGACTACCCACTATAGTTCATTGTCTACGCTGTTCACATGTTGTTGCTGCCACTGTCACTGCCACAGCCGAAGAAGACCTTCTTGCAACCTTGTACAACATCTAGGCGTTGCCGGTAATTTAAATGTTGCAAATGTTGCATCGAAGGCGTTCAGTTTCTTGTCTTTGTCTGCTCATCTGCTCATTGCAGCTACTACACTTTTTAAGTAGCATTTTTTCGTAGTAAGCAAATTGCTTCGCGCAATTACAAAAGCAACAATATAACATGCGTTTGTTGCAACAACCTACAGACCTTTTTTGCCAATTGTTTGTCATCCACACTTTACGCCATGCGCCTGTCTGTCAGCGACTGCTTTCTTCGCCATCTGGCGGCTGCCTGTAGTTGTTTGGCATGCACGTTGTCAACCCTGTTGTTGTTGTTACTATGCTGGCTCATATTGTTGTAGCCGTCAGTGGGGCATGTCCTGCTAGTTTAGTGCCGTTGCTGGTGACAGTGGCGACAGTTTTGACAGACTCCCTGAGTGACAAACTGTTTTGCGACGCTGCGGCAGCGCTCTTACTCATATATTCGGAGATCTTAGTTATTCTGTGCTTGAGTGCAACAAATTTTTATAGCTCTCAACGCATTTTAATATGCGCTCGTAAATAGTTTCCGCTTGCACTTCTACCCAACGCTGGTTTTTGTTCTTGGTATCCTTCTCTAAAGCTATTAGCTTTTCTCTGGTTTTTTTTCTGAAATTTTTGTGCTGTCTGTAATACGAGTACGTGTGTATGTTTGCAACTGCTATTTTCACCATTGTTGTTGCTGTTGCAAACAAATTATTCGCTTTGCGTACCCGTACAACTTTATTATGTTTGGCTGCGTTCCCTGTGCCTATGCTCGCTCCAACGCTGCGGCTTTCAAGTAGTTTGTACATTATTCGTGTCTGCCACTTTCGCTTTGGCTGTCTGTCTTACCGCCTAGAACTACTCGCATGCCACTCCAGGCTAGGCTTGTACTTCTACTAGCTTCATATATACACATGTATTGTCGCAGCTGATGTTGTTGATATGTTCACAACTTTTTTAATTTATTGCTCTGTTGTTGTCTTGCCGATATTGTTGCAGACAGCAACCGCAGACGAATGCAATAAAAATCTAGGATTCAAGGCTTGTGAAGCCTCATGAGAAGTACGCTTCTGTCTGGAGGACTAAGTATATTTTATTAACTCACTACATAAATGCCTTGTATTCACATACATATGTATGTATGTACAAATGTATCTACAAGGAAGTATATATTGCATTTTACTTTCAAAGTATGCCATAAAAAAAGAAGGTAGTCTCATTGTCACTTTTTCGTCGCCTTGGAGAGGTTTTCTAACTTAGCACGTCGTTTAACTTATAAGATACAAAATTACCCTGACGGTAACAAGTGATTTTTTTTTTTAAATCAATTGAAAGACTACTTTAAAACAAATGCAATGAGTATGTAAATGTTTTGAATTTGTGTACTCTTTTTGTTCAAAAAAAAAAACAAATTGTGTCTTGGAAGTATGAAAAAAAAGTATCTGTGAAGTGCAGAACGCAAGCGTATTCAAACGAAACATACTGACTTTGAAGTTGTTCAAGCCAAATTCATTTTAAAGTAGTTGAAAATATATATGCAGGAAAAGGCAATTGACTACTACCTAGGACATCGCCATGTTAAATAAATGAGTTCGTTGCAGGTAAAATAGTGAGAATTTCAATTAGTTATCATTGAAAATAAAGTAGTTTATAAATTACTTTCAAACTAATTAAATTTCCTGCAGGGTACTTACCGGAAAATCTCCTGCTTTTGGGCTAAAACGTAACTAAAAATTTGTATATCTTCGAAAGTCTTTGGAGGGCTTTGGCAGGATTTGGAATTGATCCGATACATGCCAGTTTGTGGATAAATTTCGATGATTTGATACATATCGATAATGCGATGAGTTTCAAAGCACTAAAATCCGAAAACTCAACAAAATTCGATAACTCGACTAATTTCGATAACTGTGCGTTTCGAGGGCTCGATAAATTTCGATAACTTAAAAAATTATATAACTCGATGTAAAACGATAACACGATAAACTTTTGAAATTTATATAAATTTGTATAACTCGATTAATTTTGATAGCTCCATATTTTTAGAAAGCTATTGACAAATTTCGGTAACTCGCTACACTCTGATAACACCATAAAATTCGATAAGCAATGATAACTCGATAAACTTATATAGCCTTGAAATTCCGATAACTCGTTATATTTTGAAAACTCCAAGAACTTCGATTCGCTAAATCAACGAATATCAGTAAACCAATAAATATCAATAACTTGATAAATTCAAAGAACTCTATGCATTACGATATCTCGGTATATTTCGTTAACCCTATAAATACTGATAATTCAATAGATATCGATAATTTGATAAATTTCTCTACCTTGACCAATTTCGATAATTTCACGATTTTTCGACAACTAAGTTTCTGTGTCCATAAATTTCGACAACCCAATAAACATTGAACAATTTTGAATAATTCGGTACGTTGCGATAACTCATTAAACATGGATAACTCGATAAAATTCGATACTTTGAACTTTGATGATTCGATAAAAATTCCGCTAACTTTATAAGTTTGTAGATTTCATCCATTAAGCAGATGGGTGAAGGTCGTGCCTTTGTCGGATCTCCTACTAAATTTATTTCGATTCCTAACGAAAATTTCAATAAATCTTCTCATTCTTTCGGTTACCTAATTCTTATGTATTTCTCATTGTTTTCATTTTCATCTTCAACTTTGTCTTCACTTTTTTGTCTTAATCATTTTTATCATTTATTTCTGCATCATCTCTATAAAAAAGATTAATTTTAAATATGAAGTAAAACAAAATGCGAAAGCAACTCAAATTAAACAGGTTGCAACAACAACTATACATAATTACGTTCATTTTTAAGCGACGAGTTTGGCAGTAATTTCCAATCAATTTTGAAACCATAAAAAGTCTTATCATCTATGGTAAAATATCTTTCTTGGTTCACCACCAAAGTATTACTAACCAACAAGTTAATTTAAGCAAAAAAATATTCCACTTGACTCATTCTCAATCGTGCTCTTTCCATTTAATTCGTTTTTATGCACGCCCATATATTTTTTGTGGCAGCTAGTTCAAAGTTCAAGAAGCTCTGTTTTCTGTTTAAATTAATAAACATTGCTAAACACATTTTATAATAACCATCAAAAGCCATAAGTTGTTAGTTTTTAATCAATTTTTATGTTCGACCATATATGGAAACTATTAGATAGCCATATGCACCATGCACATTCACATCTTTTTTTTTTTTAATTTGATTGGCTGATTTCGAATTTTTCACTTGACCAACTTCACAAATATATGTAATAATCGAGTTCAGCATATTGAACTTTTTTTTTTTTTTGGTATAAAATATTGCCTCAGCATATGGGAACGTGACCACGTACATACATGCATACATACATACACATAGATGTCCATATGCAAGTATGAATGCTTGTGCAAGTGTAAGATATTCACTTACGAATATTGTCAAACAACCTGTTGACCATTGTTGTTGGCAGAGGAGGTCATGCGGCGCACAAGGAAACCTCGTTAATCACAAGCCACAAACATGAGTGCCTTCATATGTACATATATATGCATACAATATCATATTTTAACATGTGCTCTTTGACTGTGCTTTATTCTACAAGCCATAAATTGCCAAAAAATATGTGACCTGTGCTAGCTTCGCAATAACTTCACACAGGTACCCGCAATACCTAAAAGCACGTCCCGTCCATGTGTATGAGTAATGGATGTCCTCGTAAAACTGCAAATACCAGCCAACATATGTACATCTGCATACGAGTATGTATATACCAAAAAACATATTTCCATCTCAGTTGCCTTGTTTGTTATTGCACTTGTGGGAAAAATGAGAAAATGACCTCCTTTCCTTTGCCTGAAAACAAACTATGCCGGTATTTTATACAATTTCCAATTTCCAATCAGACCATTATTTCATTTTTAGTTTAAATATTAAACTAACATACTATAAAAAAAATATGTACATAATTTAATTTTATGGGTTATATAAGTAACTATTGGCAAGTACAAACATGCTTACGTAGATATGTAACGAAGTTACATGCAATCCGGAATGCGGTCATAAATTTAGGTGATTATTCAAAAGTGCTTGTGGTTTTCAATTTCTGGTTGCTGTCTCAAAAATATATTCACTTTTGAATGGTTGGAAGTGGCTTGTTACGTCACTGATTTCCCACATTCTCCTCTTAGAAAGTGTTTATCAATACGAATTCTTGATTTCTTAAGTTTCCTCATTCATTCGTTTAGAGTAAGATGATTGATGGGAAAGTAAGTATAGAAGTGGCATATATCTTTACTCGATGCTGATTAAACCTACAACTAGAACCTTGTGCACTTAAAGCTAAATAGTATTTGAGATTAGGATGTTATGGTTAGGTCGATGGTGTTGCAACGTAGAGTCATCTGGGAAATATGCCGAGGCAGCAATAAAGTATTTCTACCGATTCTTTCCCCATGACTACACGTAAAGCATCCAGGACAAACAGGAGCCCTGTTTGGCTATCATGTTCGGTTTAGAAAATAGTTAGGAGTTAAGTTTTTCTTTCTGAAAAAAAATTTGCAATTATTTTGCGGACTAACTACTCCCTCAATGTTGCGCTTCAGACAACTTCACCTTCATTAAATTTACGATTCCTGTCAGTTAAGTACATTACTCATTTCCAGACTTTAAGGCGCGTATAAAAATTAAAATAAATCACCGACAAAATCAGTGGTACCTTAAGGCGGGGGAGAAAAAATAAAATTGAAGTGTATGTATGTATAACGACAGCTTCCCACAATAATTACAGTGGTTGGAAAAATAAATAGTGACAAGCCATTTTAACAAATTTTGCCAATTTTTCTTTTGTTTATTTAATATTTATTATTTTTTAACAAACACCATATTAATTAAAAAAACTTTAAAATTCGGCAAAATTGCATGTAATCAGATTTTTTTGAGTAATTTTTATAACCCACTAAATTTTAGTAGAACAGAGTGTAAGTTTTAAGTTGCTAAAAATCGCGTTGATTTTCGGCAAATTTTTTCACGCATTTTCTTCCATAGAAAGTATGTACGTATGTTAGATTTTTTTTTGTATGGAAAAAGAGCCTAATATATTAAAAAAAATTTAAAATATTATCAAAAATCAACGCGATTTTTTAGAAACTTCAAATTTGCTTAAACCTAAAACAGCATACTAGAAAAAATTGAAAATTTAGATACGATTTTGCAGAAATTTTGCACAAAGTTTTAAATAGAAATTTACATGTTTTTTTTTAGATAATTAGCTAAGCCTTTATAAAGAGATTAAAAAATAAAATAAACAAAAGAAAATAGGCAAAATTTCATAAAATGTCCAGTCCCAATTTACTTTTCCACCACTGTATATACGTATTTCACAAGTACATATATACATATGTCATAAGTTTGTAGGCATGTATAGCAATGCCAGCGGGTATGACATATGACTGAGTAGATCTGACAATGCGATGTATTTCGAATTTAAATGAATTATCACTGATTTATGGCGGCGCGTATTGGTGTCGGAAGTAGAGAGACAGAGTGTAAGAGAGAGAGAAAAATATTGATGTGAAACCCCTCATACGATTTGCTTCTTAAAATCATTATTACAACAGATAAGCAGATGCTCAATATGATTAAAATAAATTGGATTATTATTTACTTAAGACACCTAAGGACAGAATCACTTACAACGACGAGCTAAAAAAAAGAAGCCTTAGAATGCCAAGAAGCCTTCACAAGCGTACACACTTGCATGCTTCCATGTTAAAAGAACATAGAAAACTTCTATTTCTCATCGTAGTATTGCCACAATTAAAAAAAAAGTCGCTGAATACCCGGCAATCAAAACCAAAATCGGAAAACGGAGGGGAGCAGTTGCCAGCATATTGCCCCTTCTCGTCACTGAGTGGGTCTCCACTGTCGAAGACCAAATGGTAATGATGATACAACAGACGAAAATAAACACTGAGACTTAAACAAATAGAGGAAATAATAATAACAAATATGTAGAGCAAAGGCAAACAAGGAAATGAAAAATGAATATTTGAGCAAAAATGAAAAAAAAAACAAATTTGTACAAATAAGGCCCAAAAAACCGCAGACAAATAAATACATAGTATGTGCCTCCCAGCTGGCAGCAGACGACCACAAAATGTTGCAGCAAGTGGCTGGCAAGCTTAGGCGGAAGCTAAAGGGCAACAAGCAAAACAGCAGCTGTGAAGAGGATGGATATGGATTTAAGAGACTACGAAAACACTAAAAAATACAATATGGCAAATTTCACACTTGCAGCACTTACTTAGAAGCAGGTTAAGTTCAGGCTGCATTTGGAGCAAAACGGCCAGCCAGGAGGCCAATGCGTCACAGTCGCGCGCCAAGAAAAATAAATTCAACCCAATTTTAATGAAAACAGTCAACCAGCCGCTGGGAGGCAAATGGAATATTGCAAAAGTATAAATAAATAAAGCAGCGAAGGCGGGTGTGAGTGTAAGAAAAATAATAATAATAATAAATCATGCAATATCAGCACGAAAGCAAGTGCGGAACAAATGTGCAGCCAGAACGGAGGTTAACAAAAAAAAAAAAAAAGAGAACAACTCGAGAAGAGGCAGAAAAAGATCTTGAAGCGATTAACGCAGCGGCAGTCAGATGTTCGGACAAATTACATATATTGTGGCTTGTAGTTGTTGTTGTTGCTGGAGATGGGCTCCTCATATGCAAAGTAAATATTTTTGTATGACAAATTGAAATTATGTTGCAATAATGCAATGCGTCATGACCTGGGTTAAAAAATGAGTTTCGATTTGGGTTAAATAAATAGTTGTTATTTATTGTTGGCGGCTGAAGCTAAATGCGATGTTGCGAGAAATAGCGGTTTTTTTCTGAGAATTCTCGGCACGTGGAACTTTACACAACTGAGTTTGATGGTTTCAAAATGTGACTGATTATTGCAGAGACGAATGTGGAAATCGAGTTACAGAAGTTTTGAGTTCTGGAAGTAACATTTCGAAATGCTTTTTAATGGCGACTCGGATCACACATTTGATGAAGAAGGGCCCCCGCTAGAACAGAAGATATTCACAAGACCAAGAGGCCCCTGAAGGCGATGGAATATCAGGAGAACTTTTAAAAGTCGGTAGGGCGGAGGAGGGGTGGCAAATATGGCGCATCTACCAGATGTTGAGCACAACTCGGCCTGATGAATACATATATGCAAGAAGGTAAGAATTTCAGTTTACTTTGCCCAATCCCAAAAAAAAATCTTGCTGTTGTGTCAATTAACCACGAAATAAGCCACTTTAAAATTACAGACAAGACGCCATCGACGATTCTGTGCGAAAGACTGAATGACTTCATGAATCAACGGATTGAAATTTACTAGTGGGCCTTTCTATATACAAATATGTGGCAAATACAGCAACGACAAATTTTCGGAGTACGTCAAATGCTGAAAAAGAACTCAGATCTAAACCAAACGAAGTGAGGGAATGGCTTTCGAGCTACTTCTTCAGTATTATTTAATTTTCCTANGTACATATGGCAAATACAGCAACGACAAATTTTCGGAGTACGTCAAATGCTGAAAAAGAACTCAGATCTAAACCAAACGAGGTGAGGGAATGGCTTTCGAGCTACTTCTTCAGTATTATTTAATTTTCCTAAGTATAAATATCTTTTAACTAAATACTATTTGTTAAAAAAAATTATGAAATTATCAGTTCATGTGTTTATCCGAGTCAATAAATATTTCTTAGAACTAATAAAATTTTTAATCTAGAAGATTATTTGGATCTTTCAGGCAAGTTATTTGGTTATTATATGTGTTTTATGCTTGTATACATACATATGTACGAGTTTTACTTAATTATTAGTTTGAATTATTGAAAACAATAACTCAGCATGTCAAATATTTATCTGATAATGATTTAAATTTCTCTATGATCCCGAATGTCAGATCGAAACTTTATCAACAGCCGTTTGGTTTGGCTTGAGAAAATTCATGGAACATTTTTAATTATACTTTTCATTACTTTACAAATACGCACCCTGAAGAAGCGCCACTTCGCTCTCCCCCAAGTGTGCACGTGTTCGCTCACAGATAAACTGCGCTTAAGCGACTTTTCAACATTTAATTCAATTAAATGCACCGCCCACTTGTATTGCGGCCCAGGCGTGTTGCGGCAGACAGAAGTGGTCAAAAAGCGGCGACACGTGCCAATTCTCAGATAAATGCTTGAAGGCATATGCACATGAGCAGAAATAAATGCAAGCATATCGATAAAATGCAAAGAAGACGCCCTTAGGCAAGATGCCCCAACGATTTCAACCAATTTGAGTCCCATTCAATCGGTAATTCCTTTGTCATCGATCACGTCAGCCCATTATAAGTTTCACTTTGGAGCACAGAGACAGTCCAAAACTTTCCTCAATTATCTACCGTTATACACAAATACTCGAAAGTATGCTGCATCATGAGTAGGCAAACAATGGGCCTTTCATTGAATGTGGCATATTTACTTGCAGTTGAGTTGGCCGATTGTCCGTCCGAATCACATTTGGCGGCTGCTGAGCGTCATGTGGTTTTTGCTTCACGCATAATCCCAATTAAAGCCTGATATATTACCACCTTCGTCAACGCCGTTAGTGCAGTGAGTTATATTCGCATCTTCATGACTACGATTTCCATGTGTGAACCCTTCGAGTCACCACTCGACCGGTGAAACAAACCGCTCGCCATGGCGCTTTACACTCACACTCATGGCGCTTAGCGCACAAAATTTGGTTCCCTCAACACTTTTATGTTTTCTTTACATCTTTTAATAAAGAAGCCATAAATGCATTTTGCGTTAAATCCTCATCATAATCCATATAATCCTTCACATTCGCAAGCCAATTCAACAAAAAAGGTGCGAGTCGGACACCAAGCCCGCAACCGTTGACCACTCCTCCTCCTCTTTACTCCTCAGTCACTTCTAACACACAAATCTCAAGGCTTTCCTCTTACCCTCGCGGCTGTGAAAACCCAAATCGGCAGACTCATCTCCATATGTGCGCTCAAAACTGCCCACTGTATGCAATGTTCGTATTTCTTTCTCATTTGATTTTTTCGTTTGCAGTCCCCACTGCCTGCCTGCTTAACCAAAGAGTTGGTGACTTGCCTCATGGCACCACGTCTGCTTGCGGTTGCAACAAGTCATATTGTCGTGCTCATCATTATTTGCGCATAAATTAGGATTACGGCTTCTCCTTTTCCTTTTTTCCGTTTGCTTGCATTTCGTCTTTAAAACTAACCACATTTTTAGTCTCTGTCTCACAGTGTTGCGGATGATTGAGGGGGACAAGGAAAACCTGAGGACGGATTGTGGTTGTAGTTGCGGTCGCAAATATAAATTCTTTTCTCAAATTGCTTTTTATGTAAACACACTGAGAACAATTTCCAATAGTTGTGGACACGTTAGACTTCGTAAAATACTAACAGTTAAAATGGTCCGCTGAGTGCACTTCCTTAATGCTGAACTTGAAGGAAAGCTTTACACCAGACATTGCTCAGATTGCTAGGGCAGTCAATGCAAAAAAGGTCTAAGCCTCATTTCAGACCTGGAAAGCCCTCGAAACGGTTACTCAATCGAAAAGTGTGTTTACAATTATTCGTTGAAGATAGAAAACGGATTTTTTTGGAAATTCCAAATCGATCAAAACCGCGTCTGCTAGTCGATTTGGAAATCCCAGTAAGAATTTTTAAATAGACACGACTTTTTAATAGGGTCTACAGGACTAAGTTACCCTCAGATTGAGAACCTTACAAAATACGAACCTTTCAGCGAAAGCGTAGAGGAGTGCTATGAATTCAGATTTAGACGCGCGCTTGCGAGGTACCATACTCCGTTGGAATAAATGCGGGACGAAGCGGGAAATTGACCTGGTGGATAAACGACGTTTTTCTTCTGCGATAAACCCTCTAAAGCCCTTCAAGTCCGGGGACCAGACGACGTTATTCCCGCGCAGTTCCTAAAGACTTTGATGTCGCATCGTTGGATGGCTTGTTGCTTGCTATAGTATACCCGGGGCTTGGAGGATGGGCAGGTGGACGTTCATACCAACATATCTCCCAAGGGTTTCAGGCCATTCATTCTCTCTTCGCTTTTACTAAAAAGGTACTGGAGATGCTGATTTATCGGCATACATATTAAAAACAGTAATTTATCAAGAACACCTAGCGGGAGCTCAAATTACATGCATTCTTAATTGGTCAGTCGAAATAGTTTGCCACACGGCCATAAAGGCTCTACAGTGGGTATCTTTTTCGACATTGACGGGGCTTTAAGCGATGTCCTTTTGGAGGCACCGAGTTTATATTCCGCATGCTCTGCGACTAGGTAAACAGAGCCTTAACAAAGGGTGGTGTATATCCTGAAACGACAAGATCCATGTTTGCTATGAAATATATAATACTCCCCGCGACTGTTCTACCAACTAGGTACTTGATTGGACTCAATTCAAGTGGAGAAGCTGTCAAAAAAGCTCACTTCTGCAGGAGGGAAATTGGAAGGAGTTGAGACCTCTTCCCTACGACTAGTTGAAGACTCTAGGAAGCCATAGCTAACCCTATAACGTTTTACGGAGTCTTCTTCTGGCGGAATGTGCGTAGACTACGCTAGTCAAAAGGATGAAGTGGGGTGCTTTTGCTTTGGTAAAATCAGAGTTGCGCAGCCTCATCTAATGTCGATCTATTCAATTTCCAAAATTCCGCTTATTTGGAGATCTGTACCCAAAGGACACACTTCTGTACCCTATTTACATTCATTTTCTTCCAGTGCGCAATGCAAACAACACACATTCCGGTAATGGTCCTGATAACATTTTAGCCCAGTAATTTTTTGTTTGCTTTATGCGCTGTTTAGCTGGATAATTTTAACCATATTTGGAGTCAACAGCTTTGGATCTTCTTCATTTTTTCTTTGCAGCAACTGAATGCTCGGTGGCCAACGGTTGGGCATCGCGCATTTGATGGCTCATTGGTCAACTGATGCAAGTCTGCAAACAAGCAGTCAATTTGGCTAAGAAGATGAAGCGGGCGACGACACAGAGTCAAGAGAGATGACCACAATTACGTTGTCTTTCGTTTACGTTAGTGCGCTTGCGATGCGATTCGGACTTTGCCTTTTGTTGAGCGACGATATGCGAGTAGTACAATGCGACGATAGAAGGACTGGAGCAGCAGTGTGTGGCGCACAGGTCTTGAGTCCGATTTATGAATGCCAAATGGAAGATTGTGAAAGATGTGGTGGAGTGGAAATGCGCATGGTGTCGAGGGAGAAACTAAGCCCTGGACTTTTGCACTCAATACTTCGTAATGAAGCACAAAGAGTGTCCCAAATGCATTGACAGGAGCTGGATAGCTGGATGGCTGGATGGCAGGCCGCATGCAATGTGGTTAAGTAGAATTTATTGTTTTTTGCCACCGTTTGAAACAACACACTCGCACGCTCATACACACACTTCGAGCACGTCGCCTTGGCTACTGTTATGGTTTCTGTCCAGCTGCTTCCCAAGAAAATTCGATCAGCGCCGCTGGAAATAATTTGGTGCCATTGCAGCCACGCTCATCAGCTCACCGCGATTGCTGCACATTCAGGTCGAATTTCATGGGAATCTATTGAGGTGTGGCAACCTAGCGCCGTTTACCAGGCAAGTATTTGTTTTTGTGTTTGAGCAAATTTCACGCCAATTTGCAAATGCAATAGCGTAAAATGTTAAGTGCAATTTCGAGGAAACACAAACAAACACAAATAAACTTGATAAGGCATAATATTCAGCAAAGTCGTTCTTTTTTTAGCTACAGAGAAATCTTCAACACAACTGTTGTGTGGCCAAGGTGGCTCGAGTCAAGAATTTATTAAGTCACTTAAGTGCTTACTACTCATCGCCACAGCAAAGTAACAACAAAAACAGCTGCCCGTAAATTATGTAAATATTAGCGCAGCTCAATAAAGTCATTGGTGGCAAATTGCTAGCAGCTTTCTTGCAGGCTTTTCGCTATTTCGTTTATTTGTTTTTTTTTAAATATGATCGCTGTTGTTTTTGCTTGTCCACTAAAGCGCAATAAACAACAACGCTAACGGCTAAAATGTCATTGAAGATAAGGTGCGGCAGAGTGAGTGAGGAGAGTGTTTGGGGCAGCTAAATGCAAATATTTAAGCGATCAGTCNATTCAGCAAAGTCGTTCTTTTTTTAGCTACAGAGAAATCTTCAACACAACTGTTGTGTGGCCAAGGTGGCTCGAGTCAAGAATTTATTAAGTCACTTAAGTGCTTACTACTCATCGCCACAGCAAAGTAACAACAAAAACAGCTGCCCGTAAANGATCAGCAAAGTCGTTCTTTTTTTTTAGCTACAGAGAAATCTACAACACAACTGTTGTATGGCCAAGGTGGCTCGAGTCAAGAATTTATTAACTCACTTAAGTGTTTACTACTCATCGCCACAGCAAAGTAACAACAAAAACAGCTGCCCGTAAATTATGTAAATATTAGCGCAGCTCAATAAAGTCATTGGTGGCAAATTGCTAGCAGCTTTCTTGCAGGCTTTTTGCTATTTCGTTTATTTGTTTTTTTTTAAATATGATCGCTGTTGTTTTTGCTTGTCCACTAAAGCGCAATAAACAACAACGCTAACGGCTAAAATGTCATTGAAGATAAGATGCGGCAACGAACGTGAGGAGAGTGTTTGGGGCAGCTAAATGCAAATATTTAAGCGATCAGTCAGCCAAGCAAAAGCATTTGGCGCCAGCTGGAGGCTGAGTTGGAGAAGGGGGTGAAAGTGGAGTTGTAGCAGTAACAGCAGTTGGCAGTCGCTGGTGTATAGCTGCGTAAATAAGAGGAGTTTGCGCTTCTGACAGCTCAACTAGGTGGCAGCAAATAAGACTACTTAATGAAGTACCTATGTTTGTATGTATATTTACAGTTAGTTCGGGATATTCGCAAGTATCTAATTGGTGTGGTAGATGTCGGAAACGTATGCTTCACTGGTCCAAGTATTTCGAAATCAAGGTGTCCAACACTGGTGCATCCAATGCAGATGGGGAAAACATTTTGGAAAATCTCATGATGTCATCCGAATTGGAATGGGCATTGAACTCTTTCTCTCAGTATAACTCATCGGGTCTAAATGACGCCTTTTCTGTGCCGCAGCAAAAATCTGCTGCGCTCGCTGAGCTACATATTTGAGGACTCCATCTGTCTGAATTGTTTATATTGCAATGCCGTGAAGGACGGCCCAGGTTGTTTGTGCTTTGTAATGCATAACATACGTGAATAATGGGAAGATATCGATGGCTGAGTGGAAGATCGACCTAACTCGGCAGCCAGTTTGAAAACGCCCTATCTCAGAAAACTCTATCGGCTATCTTGTCGGCCGCTGTGGTGTAGTGGTAAGCAGTGCGCGCTTTCACTCATCAGCACCTGGGTTCAAGCCCTGGTCAAAGCAACATCGCAAAAAATATAGAAAAAGGTTTTTTCTTAACAGCGGTCGTCCCTCGGCAGGCAATGGCAAACCTCCGAGTGTATTTCTGACGTGAAAAACAGCTTCTCATAAAAATACAATCGCCGTTCGGAGTCGGCGTAAAACTGTAGTTTAAGCCAGGTTTAAGGAAGTGGAATGATGAGCATTAACCGAAAAATGGGCGAGTCTATCACTATATTTACAGTCAGGCTACGATATATGTACATACATATGCATATTATCAAGAAATCTGGTAGTTTGTTGGGGCACCCGTGATTGAATTAAACGCCTGTACCTAATTTTAAAAAAATTTAATGCTGACCTTTTAAGTTAAACTCTTCTATCGTCCGAGGTGAATAAAAAAAATTAAATCCAATTTTATAAAAAAATAGATTTTTGGAGGTACTTTGAAATCGGTCCAGCTCAGCTAAGTCTTATTATTTTTCCGAAATATTTTAACGAGGGTCTTAAATATAATACGTTTTATAATTCGAAAAACCCGCATCTTTCATTGGTGGGGCACTCGGTTTCCATCGCCACTGTATATGTCTTGACTAAGTAGATTTTTGTTTGCAAGAGCTTTATTTAACAGACTTCAAAAAAAGGAGGAGGTTATCAGTTCGTTGGAATATTTTTTTTTATTTTTATTTTATTATTTTTTATGTATGTTACCGCATAACTTTGGACCACATTAACCGATTTCGATAATTCTTCACCTTCACCTTCACCTTCACCTTCACCTTCAGTGAACTTCTGAGTCCCGAAAACTTTAAATTTAAAGTATGGACTATTCATATGAAAATATTTAGTACACAAACCAATAATTCACCGGGAGCAGCACTAAAGTTCGCTGCATCACAAAGCTGCTGTTATTAAACTTCAAGCAGAGTGGATTTTCTTGCGATTATTCATTTGCGATGTACAACAAAAAAAAAATGGTGGAATGTAGCAGCTCAAATGTGTATAAGATGTTAACAGTAGAAGAACGCCATAAACAACAGAAGACACCCCGCAGTAGATCGCAGCAGTGGCAGACGAGTGGCATATGTTGCAAGTTGCAAGTTACACTCCGGCAGTGAGTCAACTACATAACTGATGGCCCATTAGTGAAAGAAGCTTGAACACAGGGAATGCCAGCCAGCAAATTCAACATTGTAGCCACGGAAACAGTAACAGCAGTAAAACATGGCAACGGAGACAGCAGACAGCAGCAGCAGCAGCAGCAACGCGGAATTGAAATTGATGAGCAACAGAAGTGTAGAAGAAGAAATTGGATATCAAATGCACGCATTGAGAAATTGGCGTCGACGACAAATACATATGTACACTAACAACAACAACAACAGGAAATATATGCAAGGCACTGGTGGCCGTAAATTTAGTTTGCAACATCGGTTAAAGCTAAAGCTAAAGCTGACGCTAAAGTCAAGCTAAAGCTGGTATGTACAAGCTTGCACACATTCGCACGCACACACATCCATATAAAGGAGCACATCAACTGCCAGGCCACACTGCGCGCGAGCAAGTACTAGCTAGGTACATTGCGAATTGTCGGGAATGAGCGAATGCTGGTTAATTAGAATTGAATGATTTGCAACGTGCCGCCAAGCGATGAGAGAATTGCAAGCTGATGCCGCCGCATGCTGCTGCAACTTAAGAAAATATGCGAGCAAAAAAAAAAAATGAAAACCCAACACAAGTAAAATAAGCAAAAAAAAAACGAATTTCGAACAATATTGGTGCAGAGCGGGAAGGAAGTGAGGGAGAGCGAAGAANAATTGTTCGAACAATATTGGTGCAGAGCGGGAAGGAAGTGAGGGAGAGCGAAGAATAATTGCAGTCATGTTGCATTAAATTTAATTTAATGGAATATTTTAACGAGCGCAGCTGGAGCAACTAACCAGCCAAGTAAAATAAAAACAAAACAAAGCTAACTGAAAGCTAAATAAAGGTAAGTTAAAAAAAAAAAATAATTCAGCGCATATTCAGCCAGCTAATTAAATTATTATTGCCATTTCAGGTAAAATGCGGCAATAATATTCAAAAAGCAGGAATAAAAATTAAAAGAAAACAGCGAATTTTGCTGAGGGAACGCCTTTAATGTTCAAGGAATTTCGAAATAATTTAAATGCTGCATAGACCCCTTTTTTGGCGACAGAGGTATAATGAAATGCTAAGTTATTAAATATTTGGACGCAGTGACTCAATTTTGGTTTGGAAAAAGAAACAAATCACAAATACATATGAATAAAAAAAAAATTCGAATATACTTCATTGCTAAGGAAAAGAAGGATCACTTCTCATAAATTTATTGAAATGAAGAAAAGTATAACCGTTACAAAGCATGCAGAAGAAAGATAATTTTAATTAAAAAAAATAAATGCGTGTCGCATCTGTCCGCTCAGTGTCCAAATATGACAACCACAGCTGATGCGACAGTCAACCGTCGGAAAGTCGGCTAAAAGCTGTGCAGCCTTTGGTTCAATTTCAAAGAAATGTCCGTGTAAATAAGCGAATTTATGGCTTAAAATTTGGAAACAAAAGATTAAAAAGCTGGCGGTATTCTAAAAGGCAACACTGAGTCACAGAAGTTAAGAAACAAGATTACATGANGCTAACTGAAAGCTAAATAAAGGTAAGTTAAAAAAAAAAAATAATTCAGCGCATATTCAGCCAGCTAATTAAATTATTATTGCCATTTCAGGTAAAATGCGGCAATAATATTCAAAAAGCAGGAATAAAAATTAAAAGAAAACAGCGAATTTTGCTGAGGGAACGCCTTTAATGTTCAAGGAATTTCGAAATAATTTAAATGCTGCATATACCCTTTTTTTGGCGACAGAGGTATAATGAAATGCTAAGTTATTAAATATTTGGACGCAGTGACTCAATTTTGGCTTGGAAAAAGAAACAAATCACAAATACATATGAATAAAAAAAAAATTCGAATATACTTCATTGCTAAGGAAAAGAAGGATCACTTCTCATAAATTTATTGAAATGAAGAAAAGTATAACCGTTACAAAGCATGCAGAAGAAAGATAATTTTAATTAAAAAAAATAAATGCGTGTCGCATCTGTCCGCTCAGTGTCCAAATATGACAACCACAGCTGATGCGACAGTCAACCGTCGGAAAGTCGGCTAAAAGCTGTGCAGCCTTTGGTTCAATTTCAAAGAAATGTCCGTGTAAATAAGCGAATTTATGGCTTAAAATTTGGAAACAAAAGATTAAAAAGCTGGCGGTATTCTAAAATGCAACACTGAGTCACCGAAGTTAAGAAACAAGATTACATGATTTTTTTGAAGTAATCTTAATAACTTTTGAGGTTAGGCGCTCGAAGTCGGTCTCATTAACCCTTAATGAATTTTTAGAAATTTACATCAGACTCTCTATCAGCCCAACCTTACCATCTAAAGTCTAGCACGCCCACTATAAAAGTNGGCAACACTGAGTCACAGAAGTTAAGAAACAAGATTACATGACTTTTTTGAAGTAAACTCAATAACTTTTGAGGTTAGGCGCTCGAAGTCGGTCTCATTAACCCTTAATGAATTTTTAGAAATTTACATCAGACTCGCTATCAGCCCAACCTTACCATCTAAAGTCTAGCACGCCCACTATAAAAGTAGATTTACAGAAATTGCTCATCATTGTTATATTTCAATAATTGAGAGACTACTTGAAATAAAGAGGTGGTGGGCACCGTTGCTTAAAAGGGCTTTGCCCGCAGGCAGGCCGGCGCACAATGTGCTCCATGGGAATTAATCGTAGCGCTTTCGACAGAAGCAATATTTTGATACCAACAAAATGGTTTTGAAAGCTAAGTAAAGTTCACTGCTTAAAAATCTACAAAAAAATTTAACACCTCAGTTTAAGAAATGCATTTTTTATTGCATTTTTTTTTTTATTTGCATGCAGCTGTGCATCCTTCTCATAATTTTATATATGACTCGAACAAAACATACGCTATAGTGCTATTCAAGATCTTTAATTTGAGCCAAGGTAGAAGCGTCTCTAGAGTAGAGCATAACTTCTTCTATAATACTCGAAAAACTGGAAATCACGAGCCATTTTCCTAAAAAATTTTAATGTTTCTCTCGGCTTAAGGGAATGATGTTAAGCAATAGTTTTTAAAATAAGTAATAGCTCTTTATCGGTATAATCGAATATAATTGAAATGGGTACATAAATATGTAGACAAAGAGATCAATAGACTCTGAACAATTTCAGTCTTCATTAAAAAGTCCTTCGTACGCAAACTATGCACACGCACTGTACCCCATAATTCTTGCCAGTTTCACGCATGACTTTTCAACAATGTTCAAAGTTATTGTTTCGCTCAAAAGGTAGCTGTGCGTGGCTGCCACCCGATGTGTCATGTCAAAAATTTGTAACATTTTGCTCATTTCACAGCGATAAACTTAATTTTTTCGCCACTTCCTTATGATTTTCGAACAAACACTATAATAAATAATCGCATAAGGAGCAAGACGCAAGCAGAACTCAACTCGTTGACAGCCACACAACAAAAAAAAGTCGTCCATATCTTACACAGAAGAAGTGATGTAGCAACACTGAAACTAAAAAAAAAAAACCAAAACGAACAAGAAACCAGAAAACTTTTGACATTCATACATACCCATTCGTTGCAGCTCTGCTGACAATAACCGTTTTTGTTGTTAAAATTTTTTTCTGCACCTCAGACAAACATCAAAGCCAAATCTGGTGAATTGCGAAGCTGGCATCTCTGAAGCGTAAGATGCGAAAATCAGATGAGTAAGATGCGCTGGGGGAGTGTCACTACAGTGCTTGCTGAAAGCGATCTTTTGTTCTGCGATTTTATTTCGCATTTTTAAGGAGATAAGCTGCTGATTATGACTGAGTAGTTGTACTTTTCACTTTTTTGTGTTTTTTTATTTGAGAAGTGAAGAAATGTTTCGCTTTAATTGGCAGTGAGGATTGTACTGTTTTAAAATGTTGCGTTTGCTTTTGTTCGAGGCGCCAAGAATCGTTTGGTTTTAAATTATCAGCGATTGTTCACAAAGAGGTTGAAAAGAGTGGAATAATTTTAACGATAAAAAATTCATATTACCGCAGTGGACTTAGTGTAGGGCCATCTGGAGAGATTTAATTCTAAAACCGAAGACATCTTCCGATTTTTTGGCAACATTATACTAAATAGACAGCATGTTGCTAAAGGAAAATTATCGTCTACTTTTCTTTCTGCACTTATGATAAAAAGGAAGAATATTAACTTAGTTGATGCCCCCAACGGCTCCCACGATCACTTTAAGGTTAAGCCTCATACCTTTGACTCACGCCAGCGTCACTCTATGCGGGTTTTCAGACATACCATTATTGTGATTGAAGAGACAATACTTTGAGACTCTGGAAAAGTCCAGGTTAACGGAATGTGCTTCCTCCCGGCACTCAGAGTAGAAAAATATGCCTCTAAGTGTATTTATGCTGGTAATTTTTTCAGCAGCCTTGTTGGAACTCTTTTACGAGTTATAAATGGGCACATTACATCTGTATTTTGTCCGACAGTCAGTTCGTTTCACTACCTTTAAGGCCCTCAGAGCCTAAATACATTCTAGAAAAACACGAATCAACCACAGAACTCCAAGTCCTGGATCATTTTCGAAAAAGGGCATGACTAACTGCGTAAAGAGTTCAATGGGCTCTGGATAAATGCTTCTACGCAAGGACAAACTATGCGATTTATCGGTCCATCAAAAGAGGCTTCAAATGAATTACTTAATTTTAGCAGAGGGAACCTTCGAGCACTCACTTGTTATTTAACGGGATACTCAGCCCTGCGCTATAAAATCAGTAAATGGTTTTTACAGACAAGAATGTTTGCCACTTCTGGACTTCCCTATGAACGTATTGCTCGCAGCGATTTTGAAAACACGAGTGGTAAACTTTTTTCCAATTGGGCGTCATCAAAATTATGTATGCCTGAATATTATTATGTATACGTGGTAGTCAAATACCAGAAGGATTTTTTTCAATCTTATAATAACTACATATCGTCACTAGACACGAATACAGGCGCGAGCTCAAAAGTTGACGGCGAAAAAAGACGCATAAAAAAATTTCAGCATCAAATACTCTTAACATACTTCGCCAATGTTTTTTATAAGCATCTTTTTTCGCAAAATTTTTTTCAACGCCTTTTTTCGCCGTCAAAACACTAGCGCGCCTTCATTCGTGTGTAGTGACGATATGTGGTTGTTACAGTGGGTTAAACAGGTTAATTCTGATCTAATATTTTTTATTTTTGAAGCAAAATGTCAAAGTTGTGAGAAAAAAAATAGAAAAAAATTAATTAAAAAAATAAAATAAATCCTAGAACTTATATGAAATAAAACAAATTCATACATATATTTTTCTTTTTAAATCAGTAAAATACAAAAATTAAGCGAAAGTGAAATTAACACAAGAACAAGTCATTTTTAGCAAAAAAAAAACCGACTTCAACTCCCATATAAAAAAACATATACATATATATCTCATGATCCACTGATCGGATCTCAACCAGATTAGTATGGGACCACCTCTGAGACCTCTGAGAATTATTGAAATCGGTTGACGTGGTCCAAAGTTATGCGGTAACATACATAAAAAAAAAAAAAAAAAAAAAAAATAAAAAAAATATTCCGACGAACTGATAACGTCCTCCTTTTTTTGGAAGTCGGTTAAAAAGAAATTAAAAAAAGAAGAAACAAAATAAATTACAATATAAAAAATATTTGTAAACGGAATTAAAAAAAGGTTTTCCTTTTTGGAAATAAAATCTAAAAATTAAAAGAAAATTATACTGAAAAATAAATTATACTTAGAAAAATAAAATATTAAATGAAATAAAGCACATATATTTTTGCCCTTAAAGCAATAAAATACAAAAGTTTAAAGATAATTGAAGTTAAGAAAAGAAAAACAAATTAAATTAAAAAAGAAGAAATAAATAGAATAAAAATGTTTTTCTTTTTAAAAATAATAATAAAAATTATGTACACTAAAAAAGCAAAAAAAAAAAAATAGAAAAGGAAAAAATTTAGTAAGTCCCTGAAAGAAAACAAATATATTTTTCCTTTAAAAAGATTAAAATGCAAAACTTATAGGAAAATTAAATTAACAAAAGAAAAGCTAATAAAACTAAAAATAAAAAATAAAATAAAATTTTAAAAATTATATAAAAATAAAAAAATAATTTTTTCTTTTCTAAACAATACAATTTGAGCTAAATGATTGGCCAGAATTGCCCTTAAAGTTTTCAATTTTCCGTCAAAAGTCCAATATCAATACATATCATTTTATATTTGTATAAGACGACAACCAAAATGTATAATTTTTTGCCTATGTAAAATCTTGCAACCATTTTTTTCCTAGAATTTTAACCTTTCAACTCCTACAAGAACGGGTCTTGTTGACCAAGTTTTGCAAAAATGGCAAAAATTAAAATTTTCTGCCGATAAATGGGGCAGTGTCTTGAAAAATAATTGCATTTTTCCTCAAAC
>NW_016162316.1:0-19466 GCF_001687245.7 Rhagoletis zephyria | reverse complement strand
GTATGTGTATGTGTGTGCGCGTGTGCATGCCAATGTGTCTTTATGTCAGCATGCAAATGTGGGGCAGGGAATAGGCCATGTTTATTCGAGTTTCAAGTTCAGCGCACATGTTAAGTCCTTGCGGGTTTGTTTGTTGTTGTTATTGCATCTATAAAAATAGTGAATGCGCGCGTGCGCAGCCCATGGGCGCGCTATTTGCCGTTAGGTGCGCGCTTCGGTGTTTACAAAAATATTGCACTCTAGCCGTGTATTGTGTGTTGCAAGTATGTAGTATCTACGCGCCATAGCTGCATGTTGCACATAACTCATTATAATTGCCACAGACAAACATACATACATCTGTAGTACATCACACGTATGGATGTATATACATATGTATGTATGTAAGTGCAACAGCTAGGGAGCAAGCGAGCCAACGAAGCAGCCATCCAATGCCTGGTGGCACTTGTAAATGTGAGCTCATCTGTCATTGTAATGTGTCAGCGATATTGTCACGCAGTTAAACGCGGCACTCACGCATGCCACACTGCGTACGTGTACGTGTACGTACGTATGTAAATCACAGTTCGCTTGTGCCTGTAACTATTTTGCATTATGTCTGGCCATTTGTTAGCTGTCTAGGGGTGGCATTGTCGCTGCCCTGCCCTGCACCGCCAGTGTGGCGTATGAATGCCCATCAAAAGCTCACTCTGTTGCTCTTGTTGCCGCTCACATAAATAGTTGGCGATTTGTTTCTTTTTGTGCAGTGTTTTGTGTTTGGTTGTCTCTTTGACTAAGCTGGATATTGTTTTTTTATTTTTCTTTATTTTTGTCGTGCCAGCCATGCTCTACATAATTTGATCCATCACTAATTTTGTGACACCAGCACCGGTGGCAGCAACGGAAACAGATAGAAATCCCCCCCTCTTAGGTGAAGTTGAATGTTGCATGCTCGCAAAAAAATATCAAATTACTGCTATGGCTCGTAAATGCCACGCTCCAACTATAAGCCGGCACCTGGTCATGAAAATATGTACATTCACTTGAGCCTATGTGCATATGTATGTGTTTATAGGCAAGTATGATGCATGCCTTTCCTACACAAAAAATATACGCCTTGCATGCACTGTGCTACTTGCNTGGCATTGTCGCTGCCCTGCCCTGCCCTGCACCGCCAGTGTGGCGTATGAATGCCCATCAAAAGCTCACTGTGTTGTTCTTGTTGCCGCTAACAGAAATAGTTGGCGATTTGTTTCTTTTTGTGCAGTGTGTTTTGTGTTTGGTTGTCTCTTTGACTAAGCTGGATATTGTTTTTTTTATTTTTTTTATTTTTGTCGTGCCAGCCATGCTCTACATAATTTGATCCATCACTAATTTTGTGACACCAGCACCGGTGGCAGCAACGGAAACAGATAGAAATCCCCCCCTCTTAGGTGAAGTTGAATGTTGCATGCTCGCAAAAAAATATCAAATTACTGCTATGGCTCGTAAATGCCACGCTCCAACTATAAGCCGGCACCTGGTCATGAAAATATGTACATTCACTTGAGCCTATGTGCATATGTATGTGTTTATAGGCAAGTATGATGCATGCCTTTCCTACACAAAAAATATACGCCTTGCATGCACTGTGCTACTTGCTGAACGTTTGCAAAATAAAAGAATCGCAAAGCGCCATATTTCTGTTCGATAGCCCCCAAGTTTAATTTAATCGTCAACGAGAAAACGATTCCAATTCTAATGAGTCTCTCTAAGCCTTAGAGTCTAAGGTATAATGTTAGAAGACGATTAGAGCCACTGTCGAGAATTACAGCAATCTCTACAAGAAAGAGGACTTAGTTCTCAATATCGAGAAAGAGGTTAAATATCTAATCGTATTCTAACGTTGAATTCTAATTGGTTTCTAATGTCTGAAGGAGAAATTATTTGGATTGCCGTTTTGACATTCGTCACTGAACGGCAACTTAAGAATCGTCCCATATTCTTAGAAGTTGCGTTGCATATTTTGAAGCAAAGAGAGGAAAAGGCCCCCTTTGTTTGCAATTATGGTGTCAATTTTGCGAGGGGGCGTGGCACCACCCATAGGCCTGCAAATTTTTAATCAGCTATAACTTCGGAACCA
The DNA here is from genome assembly GCF_001687245.7 of Rhagoletis zephyria. NCBI lineage: Eukaryota > Metazoa > Arthropoda > Insecta > Diptera > Tephritidae > Rhagoletis > Rhagoletis zephyria. The sequence continues at coordinate 17,365 of NW_016162316.1, read as the reverse complement.
TAACAGACATAAAATTGAAATTTGCTATGCAAACATATCAATGGTAGGTGCTTATAGTAAAGTTTATAATATAGGNGTGTGCCTATGTGCATGTGTATGTATGTGTTTATATGCAAGTATGATGCATGCCTTTCCAACACAAAAGTATACGCCTTGCATGCACTGTGCTACTTGCTGAATGTTTGCAAAATAAAAGAATTGCAAAGCGCCATACATCTGTTCGATAGCACCCAAGTTTAATTTAATCGTCAACGAGAAAACTATTCCAATTCTAATGAGTCTCTCTAAGCTTTAGAGTCTAAGGTATAATGTTAGAAGACGATTAGAGAAACTGTCGAGAATTACAGCATTCTCTACAAAAAAAGGGGACTTAGTTCTAAATATCGAGAAAGAGGTTAAATATCTAATCGTATTCTAACGTTGAATTCTAATTGGTTTCTATTGTCTGAAGGAGAAATTATTTGGATTGCCGTTTTGACATTCGTCACTGAACGGCAACTTAAGAATCGTCCCATATTCTCAGAAGTTGCGTTGTATATTTTGAAGCAAAGAGAGTAAATGGCCCCCTTTGTTTGTAATTATGGTGTCAATTTTGCGAGGGAGCGTGGCACCTCCCATAGGCCTGCAAATTTTTAATCAGCTATAACTTCGGGACCATAAGTCACATGAACTTTGGTATGTAGAAAAATCTATGACAGATGCTTATAGTAAGGTATATATAAATGACTGTGTAGGAGGGGGCGTGGCATATCTCATAGTCATAGAATTTTTAATCAGCTATAACTTCGGAACCATAACAGACATAAAACTGAAATTTGGTATGCAAACATATCAATGGTAGGTGCTTATAGTAAAGTTTATAATATAGGCGTGGAATTTTTTATCAGCCATAACTTCGGGACCACAAGTCACATGACTCCTTGAATTCCTTTTGATATGCCTTTCGAATTTAATAGACCTCAGTTTCCAGTTCGCTTAGCTTTTGCAATGACAATAAACAAGAATGCCTTAAAGTAAAACCTGAAACTTGATCGAAAATAAAATGTATGATAATTGTATTGGAAAATGCATTTGTGTTACTACATAGATACTTTGAAGATAAAAAAAAATGCTGTGAAATCAGATTTGAGTTATTATTCGTAAGAAATTAGATAGTATTTCTTCTATTATATAATTTATTGGAGATATTTTATCCTAAATTAAACACCTGCAGTGCCAAAAAAAATTATTCCATACCACCCAAGCTATACAGCTGTCCAACCAAATGCTGCTATCACGGCTATAGTAAAATTAGAGCAGAAAGAGAGTATAATATCTTTACATAAAGTATTTTTCATGTTTGTATAAAGACGTGGGGTGAAACCCGCGGGTAAAAGCTAGTTTGATATAAATTTGAAAACATATGTTATTTGCTATGGAAGTGATGTAGAGTTGCCACTATGTTAACAGAGAGAATCTGTTTCTAATTGCAATTTAATGCTTCAATATTTTCCAGCAAAAATACAGCCTCCATTCATTTACTTACTCGTCANAACCAAATGCTGCTATCACGGCTATAGTAAAATTAGAGCAGGAAGAGAGTATAGTATCCTTACATAAAGTATTTTTCATGTTTGTATAAAGATGTGAAGTGAAACCCGCGGGTAAAAGCTAGTTTGATATAAATTTGAAAAAATATGTTATTTGCTATGGAAGTGATGTAGAGTTGCCACTATGTTAACAGAGAGAATCTGTTTCTAATTGCAATTTAATGCTTCAATATTTTCCAGCAAAAATAGTTGCCAAAACCCAATTTTTTTTAGCTACAGCCTCCACTACCTACTCGTCACACTTATTTAGAATATGACAAACATTTCAGCGGTAACGCAAAGCGATGCAAATTTAAGTTATGCCTTGATTCCACAAGTTTTCCAGATCAGCGCGGCGTAGTGGCAGTGAGTGAAGGTGGGTATACTCATTTAAGTAGGTAGGTAGGTACATTTATGGCTATGGACATTTAAGTAGTGAATCACCTTTGCCATGTACCAAGACNCAGCCTCCATTCATTTACTTACTCGTCACACTTATTTAGAATATGACAAACGTTTCAGCGGTAACGCAAAGCGATGCAAATTTAAGTTATGCCTTGATTCAACAAGTTTTCCAGATCAGCGCGGCGTAGTGGCAGTGAGTGAAGGTGGCTATACTCATTTAAGTAGGTAGGTAGGTACATTTATAGCTATGGACATTTAAGTAGTGAATCACCTTTGCCATGTACCAAGACTGAAACCAAGCTTTTTTGCACTGAATCACCTGCATACTTCGAACTTTTTGCAGTTGTTCGTTTTTTTTTTTTTTGAGTATGTCGCTATGTTTTTGCATATACATAGGTACATTACATGTGTATATGTGTATCTGCATACCTTTTGANAGAGTTGCCACTATGTTAACAGAGAGAATCTGTTTCTAATTGCAATTTAATGCTTCAATATTTTCCAGCAAAAATAGTTGCCAAAACCCAATTTTTTTTAGCTACAGCCTCCACTACCTACTCGTCACACTTATTTAGAATATGACAAACATTTCAGCGGTAACGCAAAGCGATGCAAATTTAAGTTATGCCTTGATTCCACAAGTTTTCCAGATCAGCGCGGCGTAGTGGCAGTGAGTGAAGGTGGGTATACTCATTTAAGTAGGTAGGTAGGTACATTTATGGCTATGGACATTTAAGTAGTGAATCACCTTTGCCATGTACCAAGACTGAAACCAACCTTTTTTGCACTGAATCACTTGCATACTTCGAACTTTTTGCAGTCGTTTTTTTTTTTTTTTGAGTATGTCGCTATGTTTTTGCATATACATAGGTACATTACGTGTGTATATGTGTATCTGCATACCTTTTGAAACTATAAAGCCATTACGCATTAATTTACGATTAATTTTCAAATGTGCTCGCGTGTGGCATTTCACATTTCACATAAATTATTCTTCTGAAGTTCAATTTCCTTAATGAATGCGTGGTTGAAATATATTTTTGCATAAAAGAACTGTTATTACTATTTTACATCATAGGAAACTTGAATGAAAATTAGCTCCAATCTGCCAACNATGTGTATATGTGTATCTGCATACCTTTTGAGACTATAAATCCATTACGCATTAATTTACGATTAATTTTCAAATGTGCTCGCGTGTGGCATTTCACATTTCACATAAATTATTCTTCTCAAGTTCAGTTTCCTTAATGAATGCGTGGTTGAAATATATATTTTTGCATAAAAGAACTGTTATTACTATTTTGACATCATACGAAACTTGAATGAAAATTAGCTCCAATCTGCCAACTTCAAGTCCGCGACACCACTGAATGTACTATNGTGTGTATATGTGTATCTGCATACCTTTTGAAACTATAAAGCCATTACGCATTAATTTACGATTAATTTTCAAATGTGCTCGCGTGTGGCATTTCACATTTCACATAAATTATTCTTCTGAAGTTCAATTTCCTTAATGAATGCGTGGTTGAAATATATTTTTGCATAAAAGAACTGTTATTACTATTTTACATCATAGGAAACTTGAATGAAAATTAGCTCCAATCTGCCAACTTCAAGTCCGCGACACCACTGAATGTACTATTAGGTGGTAACATATTTTGAATCTGCAGCATATTAACCCATTCGAAGCCACAGCCATTGACACACAGAGTGGTGGTGACAAACTAATTAATTTCGATTGGACAGCCGTGTGGCGACAATAGATTGCAGATTGTGTATTGGTGTCAAAACGATGTCCATTGTTGCATGCAACACACTCCAAATAGCAGCTAGAGTAAAATTTGTTAGTTGCACTGCGCATCATTCGTCGGCGAGGTGTCAGTTACAGCCGCATTCGGCCGACCAAGTGCCCGGCGATTAATGTGGCCGCATTTTGCGCGCATTAGGCAGGCGTTTAACCCAAATGGCTTCCTATCGGCCGCTGCAGACGCGGTCAAATATGCAATTGTTTTGCCACAACCACTGTGCTTAATTGTGAAACAAAAATACGCCGCGGGCTGGAATTAATAAACTTATTTTTCGATTCACTCGCTCACTCGCTACAGTTAATTTCGTAAAATTTATTCACGCTTTGCTAATTGAATGGCTGGCATTTGATAATTACATGTGTCGAATGTTTTTTNTGCATCAGGCAGGCGTTTAACCCAAATGGCTTCCTATCGGCCGCTGCAGACGCGGTCAAATATGCAATTGTTTTGCCACAACCACTGCGCTTAATTGTGAAACGAAAATACGCCGCGGGCTGGAATTAATAAACTTATTTTTCGATTCACTCGCTCACTTGCTACAGTTAATTTTGTAAAATTTATTCACGCTTTGCTAATTGAATGGCTGGCATTTGATAATTACATGTGTCGAATGTTTTTTAATTAAAAACACAGCATTTGCTGGCGGCTGTCATGTTATTGCAAATTGTTTTTTTGTCCACTTTGTTTTTGTTGTTAGAACGGAAATTCATGTGTGAATGGATGACCGGACAAGCGGATGCTGTCGAAGCGGAAAGTTAGTTGTTGTAACTCTGGTGGAAAAACAACTAAATTTTATTTGGCAGTGACATTCCAGTAGATGCCTTAAATATTTTAAGCCTTTCTGAGATTAATAAAAATTGTATCGCGAAAGTTGGCGGTGGTTTTCTCTGTACTGGCAGGTTGTGTTCCGAGGAAGGAGAAAGTTTTTGGATCACTTTACCACAATCAGCATTCAGGCAAAGAACTTTGAGACGTTCCTAAACGATACGCGGATCGAGATATGGAACCAAATAGAAGTTTGTTCAATATGACCTCAGAGCTTCCAGCAAATATTCCTTTAACGGAGCTTTACACAATGAAAATGGAAGCTTTATAAACTATTTACTTTTGCCGAAGAATTCATACATTCTTCTCAATACTTCGAGTCATGATGGTATAATATCGCAGCAGCTACAAATAGGCTACATCCCGAACCTTTGGAAAGTAATAGAGGCAGACAAGGCATCTCTTCGTTTCTTTCCAATACCCAAAGGGGACTTAATAACCTTTATATTACGAATGGAATTAACAGACAGCGTCTGCCTGTTACTATAAGTAAGATCGGATGAGTGGTATTTACATTCTCTCTTAAGAGCCTTTAACTAGAATAGCTTTGTCTAAAACTGTCTACTCGTAGTAGGTAGGTTATTTGACACCGATCGTATAGGACTGGTGTCGATACCAACTTCTTCTTATTAATATACCGCACGATTTATGACAAACTTGTTGCCGCAGTACCACTATCGAGACAAAGGTGCTCAAGCAGGAAGGTACTTTGCTACAACGACCTACCAGGAAGTACCAGGATAGGCAAGGATGTCGGGTGGATACCTATACTGTTGACTTGCCCTTCCCCACTTAGTTGAAAAAAATCTATCAAAACCATTGTTCATAGTTGATTCTTCCGGCGAACCTACGACCAAACATTGAGAAGAAGAAATGTGTCCCAGAAAAACGCCACATTGCAACGCGTTGGGTGGCACTTTTTCAATATTGGATGGTGTTTTATCTGGCCTCAGAATTTATAGGCTGCAACGAAAATTCATTCCGAGCTGAATAATCGCCACAGTGGTCCTTTTACAATTAAATTCTCAATTAAATTAAAAAAATAAAATAAAAAATCCGGCGAGATGGTTTCGAGAAAAATATTTGTATGACTTTTTTAAATATTTATTTGTAAAAAAACAAACACTAGGAGTTTTCAATTTAGTACTGCAATACATTTCACTTGCACCTGTGCAAAGATTGAGTTCGGCAGCTGCCACCAAAGCAGCCAACAACAACGCCATGTGCCACTTAATCGGTGGAGCTGTGCCAGAGTCATTAGTAGCCGGTGCCGTTAGCGCTACCGTGATTGCTGCCGCCACCAATGAAAATATAATAAAATACAGAGGCGGGGAGAGAAGGCAGTGGTAACGTGGGGAGGAACCGCAGGGAGGCTGTGCTGAGGTGCAGACAGTTAAACAAACTGTGAATTCTTTTATTGCAATTTTTATGTTACGCCGGTTTATTTTTATTTGACATTTGCTTGGCTGACAGCAATCGAATATGCAACGTTTTTGTTTTTTCTTTCTTTATTTACACTACCGAGTGAAATATTTGCAGAATTTGCATGTAGTAAAGGCCAGCTTGCTGATGCTAGCGCCGCCACGACTCGTGACTAATGGCAACTGGTATGCCCATTTACTGCCGCCCCCCCGCCCCCACAACGTGGCGCTGTTAATGTTGCTGTTGTATGTATGTAGTTGTTTATGCAGCGCAACGATGTAAACATTTTTAATTGCATTTAAATGCGACATTTATTTGCATGTAAAATTAATGTTGCCTGCAAATTATTCAAATGTCACCCAATACTCGCCCGCCTGCTTGAGGCAGCAGTGGTATGCCTTCGAAAGTAAGTTCCTCCCAGTCTTGACTGTCTGTCAACTGTGTAAATATTGTCGCTCAGAAATATATGTTTGCGTAGAAATATGCAAACAATTCATACAAATTTATGGATGCCCGAACATACAAGCGTGCAGTGGAATTTCGTTGCAGCGTGATTGCCGAAAAAATTTCTTCTTCTATCACTCAGTTGCAACAATGCCAGTCATACGTTGCTCTGTGTTGCATAGTACAAATTATCTGGCGAGACTGACAACTGTCTGTGGTGCAACATTGCGCGTTGACAGCACGAGGTGACACGGACGAGACGAGACGAGACGCGGCGCGACGAGACGCGTCAATGTCACGCAAAACCATAGAGTGTCACAATGCGAGCAACAACAACAATAACCACAACAACAACTCAATGACAACATAGCAGTTGACTGCGAGTACAATATTAAAGCAACAAAGTCAATATGAAAATAAAAATATGTACGTAGAATAAAACAATAGTAAACCAAGAGCTTGAAACAGAAACAGCAAACAGCAAACAGCAAACACGAAAAGCCAGTAGCTGTGGCAGTTGCAACTTGCAACTCGTTTAACTTTAACACGCTAACTGCACTCGTTCGTTGTTGTTCGTTTTGCGGTTGCGTGGGTTTGTGACAACTCAACAAATTCGACGGCTTACGGCGACGGGTCGTACAGCTGTGGTTTTGTCGGTGTTGGTTGTAGCTTGTCAAAATTTTTGGGAAACTAAAATAACAAAAAAAAAATAAAAATAAAAACAATGTGGCTTAAATCGTGCAATTGGTGTCTGCAGCATGCAATTGTGGGAAAATATTTTTCAAGCGCAATTTAAACCTATTTCATTCACTTTCCTTGAATAGTTTTATTTAAAGCGCACTTTATTTCATTTTGTTTCGTTTTCTTTTATAAGGCCAATCATGGAGGGAGCAGGACTTTGCGAAGTTTCGAGTTTCGTTTAGGTAATCGGGTTAAGGTGACTTTAAGAGTTCGGGGCCACACTTTCCTGGAATGTATAGTAAAAAGTGAATTCTATACTTATTGTCCACCATAAACATCACCAATGCCAGCCTAGAAATCATGCAATGAACAACTTCTTCCAACGAAAACTACTTTGAGCTCGGTAGGCAACTAAAAAATAAAAGGCTTCCTCTCTCCGCGAAAGATAAAGGGACGTTGTCTAAAAAAATGTGAAACCTTTGGGAGCTATTCTATGGCAGATCCACGGCTCTATTCGAGAAGCCTACGGATACCGAAGAAGGAATCTATTGTGCCCTCTACAAGTATTTTTAGGTAGTACTTCAATTGCTTCTCTGGATTCAATCGTTGTCCTCTGTTATTAGATATTAACCCGGAGGACACTGTTCGAATACGGGCCGTGCAGTTTCATTATCCTACCTACAGAATCTGCAAGCGATATCTGATAGTTTGTAAGAGCTACCGTGATGATCCCTCTTGCTCTTCTTATTTCCATTATGGATTAGTCCAACCGAGATGGTTTAGCTTATTAAGGCACTCTGTCATCAGTTATGATGTTACCTGGAGAGGTTGGAAGGACCTAGCAGCGAATTGATGGTTCACCGTGACCGCATGTTCAGTCGATGTTATCATCCGTTGGTTTATTCGATATGTTTTCGAATATATCTTTTTACTACTAAGTTAAACATTAAAGGTTTTTGTAAAACTGAACTGGAGCTAAGACCTTTTCGCCTCAAAGAAAACTTTTGGTTCATGTCTTCGATGCGACTTACGAAATCCATCATTTGAATTTCTGCGTGCCACACGTCTCACCTCATGCGACAACTGCAAGCGCGACAGGATGCGTAAGGACAGCTCGCCCCAACAGCGACAGCTGAGAAGCAGCTGTGATTTATCACAAACTATTGCGCCTGCGGAAATGCATTCATTTGGCGATGATCAACTGGCAAAATATTTTGATAACAAAGCAGTTGGAAGGCCGAAGTAGAAAGACAGATAAACAGAGAAACCAACAAATCCTAAGAGATGCGTATGCACATTCATACATTCATACACCAAAGAAAAGGAAACCCTCACACAAGTAAGGTAATTATATGAAATTATATAACACATAATTGTGAAACAAGGCATGGAATTGGAACCGCAGAGGGTCAACGCCCACGGTTCTAGCGGAATAGCGGATGGTGTGTGTAAAGTAATGGAAAAAAACGCGCCAGGGATCATTTATACAGTTGCGAGGGGAAACAGCAGATGTTGCACGAAATGTGAGCTGTGGCATGTCAAGGTGAGTTAAGCACGTGAGCTGGCCGGCTGAAGAGGGGGATGCAGCGAGTGTCAAACAGTAGGTAATCAGTATTTTAGGGAAACACTATTTTTACGGTGTTCAGGCGCCAGACAAACAGTTTTAATTATGCAAGCGAGTGCGCGATTATTTGAGCTGCATTAAATAGTTTTTTTTTTGTTGTTGTTTCTGGTTTTATTAGATGTTTTACATTACTAAACATAATTTTTATTTAAAAAAGGCAAACATTTTTTAAACGGACAAATGGTAAATATAAATTTGTTTATTACATTTTCTTTTATAATTTCAAAAGCATCCAAATATTTACACAAACATTTGCCTCCCCCTTAGTTTGAGATACTATTGTGGTAGGTGCATGACTCGGCACGTTGCATACATACAGCCCTCGTCAGCGCCACAGTGTAATCATAAATACATATGCCACCGAGTGACGCCGCCGTTGCCACTGGCACTGGTCGCAGCATAAACATAAATGCCACACTGCTTTGCATAATCCGAGAAAATCGCTTGTGGCAACAACAGATCGCGACGTGCGCAGGCTGTGCCGCATTGGCGCTCGTAACTCGTAATGCAAAATAACGGCGAGCAGGGGTGGGGTAGGCAGCTAGACAAATAAATAGATTGGCTGCATATTGTTGTTGCCTGGCAGTGCAACAAACAGTGGATGCAACACATTTGACATTTAATAAAGAAAATTTAGTTTATTGCCACAATGAAATATGCGTCTAGCCGCAAGAGGGGACCCAAGTTGATGCTAAGCAGAAGGCGAAGAAAACTTAGCGCAGAAGACTAAGCAGCGAGGTGGGATGCGGTGTGTGTGTGTGGTGTGGCTTGTTTGTTGCCACAAGGGCAACACATATCAAAATAATGCAGCTATGGAGAAATTGTTGTTGTTGTTTCTTTTTCATGGCGCGCTTGCTTGCATACTTTTAAAAGATTCACTATGTTGTTGTGTTGCTTTGCTGTTGGCTTGCTTGCATTTATCCAGAAAATTATTTTAATAATTTTTTTCTTACCTCATTTCAATTTAGTGCTCCTCAGAGGGGAATTCGAAGAGGCTGCATCTGAAGTGGAAATTTATAAGATTTGTTATGAAAACTTATGCAGAGACACACACACATACACAACTTCACCGGCAGACACACAGATGTGCGCATTTTGAATTATTGCCGCATGATTTTTTATTCATCTCAAATTTTACTGCGCACTCCTTACATATTTTTGAGCGCATGTGACTAATGACAGCGTGGCTACATGAGAAGCCAAGCTAAGGGGCTATAAAATTAGCCGATGGGGAAAAAGTTCAGAGGCACGCGAATTGGGGTGTGATAAAATGTGATTTTAAAGAACCAATGAAAATTTCGTAATTGAAAATTTCCTTATAAAAATCAATGCAGCGTGCAACACAAAAAAGGGGTGTTTGATGTGTTGACTTTAATAAGAAATTAAATATAATTTTGAAAGCTATTTTAATCGTGCTTTTTTGTAATCGTGCTCTCATTTCGAATGAAACGTAAAACACGTGTGCGCTTTCACAGCTTTTGCGTTAGACACCTTCCCACCCTTTCCCGTCGAAAAATTCCCGCCTGCCGTCGATGTGTGTGCCACATAAAAGTATTTATTTTAATACTAAAGCGATTATGAATTATGATGGACTTATAACTTTGGCCACCACCGCATGGCTTTTAATACAGATTTATTTGTTGCTGTACATAGTTTGCCATAAGTTTTTATTGTTGTTTGTTGTTTAGTTTTGCTGTTGTATGCTGATGTTCCTAGTTTAGGCGGATTAACGTTGCTTATGTGTGGCCCGGCATTGCATAAATAAATTTAAGCGGATGTATGCAAGTATTTTGTGTGGGAAAAAAGTTAAAATCTCGCCGCACGCAATCAAGGTATTTTTTACATACTGATCACTTAATGTAATTGAATTTTTAAGTTGTTGCCATTAGAAATAACAAAAGAAATGTAGTTTGAATAACTCGCTTTTTCGGAATTGAAATAGTCCTAAAAACTCGGTGATACCTTGAAAATTGAATTCATATTTTGGTGAATAAAAATTATTTGTTGGGGAAGTGGGATTCTGGAATAAATCCTTTCGTTCGAAACATTAGCTTGAAACAAGAAACAGATAAATGGAACTGTTCCTGGTATAAAGAAAAAGGATGAGAACTAGTACGTTTTCATGTCGATGACAGGTTAATAAACCAAATTCGCAACTGGGTTGGGTTAGATTGAAAGGGTGGGGAATAGATTCTCCCATGTGACAAAATATACTCGTTGGTATGCTTTACGGGGTTACCAATCCCATTTAATGTTTATTAGCTCACTGAGGGACAAACCACTTTGTGATTCTGTGAAATTTGCAAAGCTCTAATTTCAACTTTTGAGATATCTGCAAGGCCCCAAAACAATTGTTTCTTATTGAGGGATAGATATATATGTAGATCAATTGAAGAGGTCTTTGATCTAGCTTGAGGACAACTTTGTCTACTTAAAATGGACAAAGGGAGCAAAGGTCCCTTTACTAGATCCAATTGTCCGAGAACTTGCTGTAATTGCAGCTGTAAGACTTATAGTAGATAAGCTTGCTCAGGGATATAGTGAGTTTAGGTCACAAGGTGGACCTGCATACGGCGAATATTAAAGCTTATATATAATACAAGACACCTGAGTGGTAGATCGACCTATCGCCGCAGCCAGTTCGAAAACGCCCGATCTCAAAAAAGTGTATCTATTTGGGAATACTTTTTATTGCCTATTAAATAAAACTAGCTCAGTTTTAGCTGGATTTACCCCAGGTTTATGATCAGTAGGGAGAAAGATCTCTATTAGAGAGCTCAAGTAACCAAGTAATAAATCACCGCTGAAACAATGCCCGCATTCGAGATAAATATGTATCCTTGCGCCTCTACTTGGTTCATTTTTTATATCTCCCTGAAGTGGAAAGAGGACTCCCTTCTTAGAGTGCCCCTGCTGACTGCCTCTCGTAACACCACCTAGGTCTGAGTGGCTGGTCGATGGGCCAAATCAGGGACCTGTCTACTAGGAAATATGTCGTGACTAAAGTCATTGGCCTTGAGATTATAACTCCTGCTATGTCGAGGAATGCTACCAGAGTATATTTCATAATTTCAAATGATCCCAAAACTATTGATTAAAGAGCATGCTGGGCTTTGGACAGAGGGATTGGAGTAATAGATAATCTGATGTGGGTTTCTGAGAAAATGTATTCAGTGTTTTTTAATAGAAATGACGGACAGACAGACGCAAAAGATGTTTATCCTATGTTGTAGATGGGCCTGGTGCATATAGCTTTAAGCTTTTGTTAAAAGCTTTCCTACATTACTTTTGAAGCTTCTGGGATCAGAAGACCAGCAAGCAGGCTTAGAAGTCTCTTTCATTTTCGTTTTAAGGCGGAAGACAAAATTCACTTCAGATAAGACTAAACGTATGTCCATTTATATACCCAGGGATTGGGTTTTGCTTTTTTTTTGCAACACTAATCCCAGCTTTATAACTTTACAGCGAGCATTTATCCGATGTGCTGAATTCTGGCAACGTCCCACACATCTTCAAAGAAACAATTTTGTAGCTTTGCATTTTTAATCACAAATTGTTGTTGTAAATATGTATGTTTAAGTTGTTGTTGTAAATATGTACATATGTTTAAGTGCATGCATGTAGAATAAAATACCCGTATTTCATTGTTGTTGCTTTGTACAGAGAAAAGGTGTGCTTATTATTTAGAGATTAAACAACTCTGCTTGAGCATTTCGCCCGATAATCGCCCAGTTGCAGCACGCTCCACACACTGCCAGCGAGCAGCAAACAGACGCGCCCCCTCCCTCCTTCGTTTCTCGCTGGATGGCTACCGTGCTGAGTGTTGCTGCAAGTAGGATGTACGAGTATGCAAATACACGTGATAAGCACATAATTTTCCATTTGAATGCATGAACACGTCGCAAGATTTGTTGCGTTGCCAGCGAGGTAAGTCAACGGTGGCTGCTTAAAACTTATACTCAGAGGCGCACCATTTATCTCTGCGCTGTTTGCTTGCAACATGTTGCTGTATGTTGCTTTGTTTGTTGCTGTTGCTGTTGGCGCTGCTGCTGATTTCCATTGTAAACAATTTACCAGTAAATCAGTAAACAAAACTGTTTGCCATAAACATTGGATAACTGTCACTGGCAGGCAGGCAGCTAAGGGCTACATGCAACGCTAACTCACCCTTCGCGCGAATTTGCAAAAGTAACCCTCAAATGCTTGCAACTAAAATGTATTTTCTAACAATTAACAAATGCGTAAATATGCGATGGTGCGTCACACGGTGGCAGTGAGCGCAAACGTTGCACTTTGATGTTGCAACAAACTCACGTGACACTGGGGCAATCAGACTTTTTCACTTGAAATCATCAGCGCTTAGGGGAGTGGTAAGGGTGCAAACAAACAATTATTACACCATAGTGTAGAACAGAACAACAAAAGAACAGGGAGGAAAATCGCTGGCAAACAAGAAAAACAAGGAAACAAAAACAATCTAATCAAATTCAAAAACATCTGTCGTTCGCGCAATGGGCCACACATTTAAGCGCACAAAGCGAGCAATACAGTGATTATCCTGCATGCGTCCTGTGGGACACACAAACACGCGCACACACATACCTGGTTGCAAGTAAGTATATGCATACATATGCAGTATGTGTGGCACGCTCACACATTTTAATTGCTTATCCCATATCGGAAGTGAGTCCAACTGGCTGCCGGGCTGCGCTGCCTGGCGCTGACAGTAAATCGGGATAAGCAGACACAAGCGGCGAACGAAGAAGAATCTAAGGACCGAACGCACAGCCATTTGTGCTGCACGCGCCACAACACATACACGCCACGCACACATACATACATACATACATACATATGCATATCGAGGGTTAAACGTCCTGTAGGGATACGTGGCGAGGGAAAAAAAGAAAATTTAAGGAAAAACAAAAAATAGAAAAACGTCGCGCCGACCCTGTGCTACTCTATTTGCTGCGCTCTTCTCTGCCCTGCAATCGGTGGTGGAATCCCTAAAGTGACTAAATACATTCCACTTTAGATAACTGCGAGTCAGCGTGGCGAGTTGTTTACACATTCATTTGTCGCTCACCTCTTTTGGCTTCCTATGATATTTTCCTTTTTTTTTTTTTTTTTTTTTTTTTTTTTTTTTTTTTTTTTTTTTTTTTTTTTTTTTTTTTTTTTTTTTTTTNCCAGGACTTCCTAAAACATTTATCAACATGCTAATGAGGCACTTAGACGAGAATTTATTGCCACTAATAGGCAACTTTTTTTTAAATTATGGCTTCGACGGTGCTCGGCTAATGGATAATCGAAAGTGTGAGCGAGTTACTGCGGAGCGTTGAAAGGTGAAATGTTAATTGAGGAGCACTAAATATAATAAAAGGAGATTTATGTTTTAATATGCATATGTGAATACATACATACATACTTATATATTTAGTTACATTTAGGAAAGTGTCTATATGTCATTGAATCGGAGGAGTAGAGAACTTTTGAAAGCAACAACAAAAGTGTAGGTAATTTGTTTAGTGTAGATCCTTCTAATAAATTTTAACATAAGTTATAGCCCGACATTTATTTAAAACTTAAAACCGCACAGCACCCACATATTCATAAGTTTTAAAATTTTTATTTTTATTTTTTTTTTAAATATACTTTATGTACTTCATTCTATAATAAAAACCATACACAACGAGGCCGTGAGGGGAAAAGTGGTCTAACCTAAAATTATAATTTTTTTTTTGTACTTACCTACATACATATATATTTAAAATAGTATCAAATGTTATGAATTTAATAAATAATGAATAAAAGTCGCTAATTCCTTGATATTAAGGTAAATTAAAGAATAAGTGGCCTTTAGTTTTAAATGTATACCATTAAAAACTATTTTAAGAAGTTAACTATAAAAAAAAAAAAAATTGGGTTAGGCCACTTCTGCTCTCATGGCCTCATATGTATGTAAATCAAAGTTCCAAACTTTGTACAAGATTAAAAAAAAAAACAAAGTTTAGGGCCCATTCAATTTTTTTTTTTTTTGTTCTGAATAAAAAGTGTAAAATTTTCATTATTTTTAATATGTATTTGTATAAAGTTTTAAATGTGGATTTATATGGTTTTCGTTATAGAATGAACTATAAAGGTTATTAAAAATTTATTAATAAAAAACCGAATAAACAAAACTTGTTAATATGTGGATGTCGTATAGAAATGATAAGCACTATATAGTACACATAAGTTGCGTTCCCTAACTCGCAAGTCGCAAGAATTTACAGGATTGTACTGGAAAGCGTTCCCGTACTCGGTTCTGTGGCAAAGTAGGCGAAAAATTAGAGAGTAAAAACGGGCCGGGATTTTACCCGGAACATTTTTGCTGGTAAAATCTGGTAAAGTGTCAAACCATCAGCTGTTCGAATGATTTCAAATTTGTATAAGCAATAACAAAAGTGCATCTTAATTTTTACCTTATTAAATATTTATATCCTAGCGAAGAAATCTCAAGTTTTGTAAGTATTTCTACCCGAAAAGCGTTCCCGTACCTTTTGGGTTTTCTCTCTTTCTCTGAGAGCAATTTCACTTCTTGAAGTTTTACAGGTTTTATCCAGAAAAGTTGAGGAACGAAACTATATTTTGAAAATCGCATTGGCTATGCTGTTTTTCTCCTTTAAGAATAAAATAAAATACATATATGGAAAATACGTATGTTTTATATTATGCAGGACAGACTAAGGTTAATCGAAAGATGGACGCACCTCGTTAGTTAACCCTCTAGTAGGCTGAACCGCCTCCAGACGGTCGTTAACTAAAAACCTTTTTAATGTACCTATAATAATTTTTCTTTCATATTCGCAAGGCACGATCTTTAGACAAAAATCGTACCTTTACGGCGATGTAAATTTTAATCCGTTATGTCAATCCGTTTTATTTTAATCGGCAGTTGAATTACAGATTTTGGAAACACGGTTAAAATTAATTATTTCTTGCTATTTAGTAATTTCGTAATTAAAGAAATTTCTTCTTTTGAAAAATTGTTTTATGTAAAAAAATTCGGTGGATTTCGTTGTTAAAAGCACCGTATTTTAATATAAGTTTTATAATTATGTCACCATTCGAAATGGAGAAAATTGCTTTTGAACACAGACCGTCTACAGACCGGCTTGCCGACATATATAACCCCAGTTTTGCAGTTTTGACCGTCTGCAGACGGCATTGCCGGTTCGTAGGTCAACATTGTGTAAGAGAAAGCTGAAAATATGTGTAAGTATATCGGCGAGCCCGTCTCCAGACGGTCTTGGTTTTTCGCCCCTGTAGGAAAAAGTGACTGTCACAGATCGAAATGGACATCATTTTTGGATTTCTCGTGCTAAAATCACCCATTCCTAAATTTTTCAACTCATAAAAAAATTGGCCTACTAGAGGGATAATCTAATTTAATTTTCTCCAACACTCTACTGCGGCCCAACCGAGGAAGATATAACCAGAATTACCGTTTTGCCTTCTGAGAGAATGCTGACTACCATTCCTGCATCTACCACACACCAATTCTTTTATCCGCCATATCCTTCTATTACGGGTCCCTTTCCGAATCGAGTCACCGCGGCTTGTACATTGTTTGCTAATTTCGCTGATATTTTTAACGAAGTAATACTTTATACATTTTTGTCACCAGCTTAAGAGATGGTAACAAAATTTACCGGTTACAAGAGTACACAGAATGCGAAAAGGGTTTAAAAATGACTGGAACTTTATTTACTGGTTACACAATTTTTATTACTAGCGCAGAATAGACCTGTAAGTTTAAAATCTATAAAAACCTCTATAATAAATTTAATAATTTTGTATTTTTTTGTAAATAGTAGTATTAGGAGGGTTTCATCTGTATTCACGCTAAGAGAATAAATAATTTATAGCCTAGGAATCTATTTTTTTTAGAACACTCTCTATAATTTCGTTTATGATTAAGGAAATTGACACCATAAATATTTGGCTTAAGCCACCTTCATCCGCTAAAAATATAGATTTAGCTTTTAGTTTTTCATTATTTTTTCTCTTAAAACTTCAGGGAATTTCCAAAGCAAAATAGTCCAGCCACTAACCCAAAATCCATAATGACTGCAGCAAACGTTTAATTCGGTTTAGGTTGATTGGGTTTGGGCTAAATTTTGATTTGTTTGGGTCTATGACAAATGCCATTATTTCAAACTTTTCAGCAAACGTCGCATTTGATGCACATACATCAAATAACAGTAAATAAAGATGCCCCAATATATATGCAAACGAGAATCGGTTCATCACACTTATAGGGAGAACAAAAGTGCAAACACTTTCTCTTATCTCACACAATCTTTCGCCACGCCCAATCCACTCAACGGTCACCGCAAATCGATTGCAGAACTACAAAACCATTAACCTATCAAAAATTTCAAGTGCAAAAGCGATAAAGGGCCAAATCACTAAAATACGTACGTACAATCAGATATCCAATTTATGTGCATGTGTGTGCGAGTATTCAGAGGAAAAAGCGTAATACGGAAGGCAACCGCAGGACTTGAAGCCCAACACAACAGACGAACAGCGACGTGTCA
>NW_016162315.1:30550-43956 GCF_001687245.7 Rhagoletis zephyria | reverse complement strand
TTCACCCATTTCAGAAAATCGTCTGGAGTTGCTTGTACCCTTTGCAACGAAAGTTCAGAACTTGGCAATGTTTTTAGAATCGGCGGGATGTGAGTACCACTTGAGCAACCCGACTCTTATGGAGGAGCTGCTCCTTAAGCTTAAGCTTAAACGGCGTCTAGAATGGGCGCGCTACGCAGTAAGCGTAATACTATAAGCCACTTCAGCAACTGGCTGAAAGAGTTAGCGCCCGTAGTAAACGCGGCCGGCATTGTTACAAATACACAATCGCGACCAACAGAAGTAAGGACCGAAGGCCGAGGAAGATTTTTCCATACGGACGAAGTTGTGAACGCTTATCACGCTTCATGTAAGCTATGCACGGAGGCCCACCATATATCGAGATGTAAGCGCTTTCTCGATATGAATAATACGTCAAGATGGAAAGTTGTGCGAGAAGAAAAGTTGTGTTTTAACTGTCTGAACAGTGGCCACAGAAGCAACCGATGCACATATGAACACAAATGCTCTGTGCGTAACTGCGCAAGAAAGATTCACGGACTCCTGCATGTCGACGGAACAACGCACGTAGGCGCGACTCAACAGAGTGAGGCTCATTGCTCGCAACAGCCGATATTTACTAACACTATGAGGCAATCGGGAAAATCGAAGGCACTTTTCAAGATTTTGCCAGTGATACTGTACGCCAACGGAAAGGAGATAGCATGCTACGCGTTCCTGGATGAGGGATCATCAATATCACTGATGATTAAGAGCTTAGCCGACCGGGCTGAAGGGTAAGGAAGAAAAGTTGATGCTTCAGTGGCTAGGAAACAATACGGTGACAAAGACGGTAATCGGGGCTGATGTGCAAATTTCCTGCTCCTTGCCGGGGAGCAAGAGATTCGAAATGAAGAACATTAAAGTTGTCGACGATTTGCAGCTACCCAGGCAAACACTCGATATTTCCGAGCTGCAATTTAAATATAGATACACTAAGCATTTATCAATTTCAGATTACAGTTCGGCGACTCCTCAACAACTTATTGGACTCGATAACGCACATCTGGGCGTAGCTAAGAGAACTGCAGCGGACGGCCGGCGTGGACCCGCGGTTGCTTTGACTAAGCTTGGTTGGCTCGTGTATGGCTCAGGAAGTGCACGAGAAAAATCCGGTTTTGAATGTCACCATACCTTTTATACGCAATTAGAAAACGAAGAGAACCTTGAAATTTTAGTGAAGAAGCATATCGTTGATGAAGCAATGGGTGTAAATCTTACAGGCAGGCACGTGGATAGCGTTGATGTAGCAAGGGCAAAAGAGTTGCTGGAACATACGACAGTGCGTAAGGGGAACCGTTTTGAAACAGGTCTCTTGTGGAGAAACGACCACATGCTCCTACCAGACAGTAGAAAGATGGCAGAGAAAAGATTACTCACCTTGGAGAAGAAATTCGAGCGAGACGCAGACTTCCGAAAACAATACGCGTACATCATTGCCGAGTATGAGAGAAAAGGTTATGCGAGGCGCTTGAGTGATGAAGAGGTGCTACAAAGAGGAAACCTAACATGGTACCTACCGCATTTCGGAGTCTGCAACGCGAACAAGCCAGAAAAGCTTCGGTTGGTGTTTGATGCTGCCGCCCAAGTAGAAGGAGTGTCCCTAAATTCCGCTCTGCTCAACGGGCCAGACTTGTGTCAGCCGCTAAACACGATTCTGATGAAGTTTCGACAAAAGGCCATCGGGGTGTGTGGGGACATAGTGGAAATGTTCCACCAAGTGCAAATACGGAGTGAAGATCAAAACGCGCAACGGTTCCTGTGGAGAAGCAACTCGAATGAAGACATTAGTGAATACGTGATGTCAGTCATGACGTTCGGGGCGACATGCTCCCCATGCTCGGCACAATTTGTTAAAAACAGGAACGCGGAGGACTTTCGAGAGGTTTTTCCCAATGCAGCAAACGCTATTCTGAACAACCACTACGTTGACGACTTCGTGCACTGTTTCCACACCCTGGAGGAGGCCGTGCAAACTACAAATGAAGTACGTTGGATCCATAAGCAAGGCGGGTTTGAGCTAAAGCGGTTCGTTTCGAATGTTAAGGAGGTCAGTGAGCGCCTCAACGGCGATAAAATTACGACTAACGGCTTTAGCCTAGACAAAGATAGTTTTCAGAAGGTCCTAGGAATGTATGGGGACACCGCGAAGTACAACCTGAGGTTTGCGCTCTTGTTTGGTAAAGTTGATAAGGCCATATTAAGAGGGGATAGAAGACCCACCAAACGTGAAGCGCTGAGTATAGCAATGTCGGTGTTCGATCCTTTCGGCCTAGCATCGGAATTTACAATAGCGGCTAAACTAGTATTGCAAGCAGTGTGGATAAAAGGTGTGGGATGGGACGAAAGAATTCCGGATGACGCCTACCAAATGTGGCTTAAGTGGCTAAATATGTTGAAGCAGACCGAAAACCTANTTGAAAACTTAACTATGCCAAGATGTTACGACAAACGCTTTCTACAAAGCTCGGTTGAATTACATATCTTTGCAGATGCCAGCGAAGCGGCGTATGCAGCAGTAGGTTATTGGAGGGTCAACGGAGACGCTGGATCAATACGCTTGGTGTTTGTAATGGGGAAAGCAAAGTGTGCCCCTCTAAAACTCTCAACGGTTCCACGCCTGGAGCTGCAGTCGGCGGTTCTTGCAGTCCGTCTTCGCGTTATGATCCTGTAAAATCCCGATATGGTAGCGACTAGAGTTGTAATGTGGAGTGGCATACCGCGTAAACGAAATCTTGGAAAACAGCGAGGTCTCTGAGTGGAGATGGCTACCAAGCGCGCGTAATCCAGCCGACTTTGGCACGCTTCCTCGAGACGAAAAACGCACATCCTTCTGGGCAAGCGGACATGACTTCCTGCTAAAGGACGAAAATTGGCCGGCAACTGAATCGAAAATTGGCCGGCAACTGAAACACTCAAGAGGAGCTTAGGACGAAATTTGTTCTGCATACTCAAATCGAATATAATTTTTTACAGAAGTTCTCATGTTTCATCCGCCTTTCCAGAGTGGTTGCGTGGATGCTTCGTTTCCGTGATAATTGCCAACAAGATCTGCAGCACAGAAGATGTGGTCAACTCACCGTCACCGAGCTGGAAAGGGCGGAACTTGCAATTTGTCGAGCTACGCTGAAGGCAGCCTACGCTCAGGAGTATGAAGATCTAAGCTTGAAAAGACAAGTAAAACGCAATAGCACCATCTAGACGCTTTCACCGTATATGGACGACTCAGGTGTTATTCGAGTAAGAGGGCGAATTGACTATGCAGACGCAGTCCCATTAAGTACTCGCAGACCCATTATCTTTCCCAAAGCACACCATGTGACAGACCTGATCGTTGGTTATCATCATCGAAAGTGGAAACATCAAAATGAAGGAACGATTGTCGCAGAAATCCGCCGCAAATTCAGGATACCTCACCTACGAGTTGCAGTTCGACGTGCCGCAAGAGAATGCCAGACGTGCAAAATTAATAGAGCCCAATCCGTTAATGGGTCCGCTACCGCAAGATAAGTTGACCCCATTTGTGAGGCCATTTTCCTATGTGGGTCTCGACTACATGGGTCCTTTCCTCGTTACCATCGAACGCCGCAAAGAAAAACGTTGGATCGCACTTTTTACCTGCTTGACGACGCGCGTGGTCCATATGGAAATAGCAAGAGATCTCAGCACGGATTCGTGCTTACTATGCATACGGAATTGTATGAGCAGACGAGGCACGCCGGTACGCATACGTTCCGATAACGCTACGAATTTCATCGGTGCAGACAAGGAACTACAAAAACAAGTCGTCGAATTTGATTCTGGAAAGATTGCTGACTCGCTCGCGAATGAACGTATAGAATGGGTGTTCAACTGTCCGTTAAACCCTCATGCTGGAGGGTGCTGGGAACGCTTAGTGCGCAGCGTCAAGCTATGGGACATGCGCTCCATGACGAGAATCTACAAGAGCACTGCCTTTATAGCTTAATGTGCGAAGCGGAGAACATGGTGAACTCTCGCCCGCTAACTCATATACCATTAGATACACCCACCGACGAACACATAACCCCTAATCACTTTCTTTTAGGTACAGCCAACTCGGATCAAACACCTCCCCCGCGTGAGGAGGAGCACTGCAGCTCTAGAAAGCAATGGAGAAAGGTGCAACAAGCACAGCATCGTTTTTGGAAGAAATGGCTATCGGAATACCTTCCAGATTTGTGTCGCAGGACCAAATGGTACCAGCCTGTGCAACCGCTGCGCGTCGGAGACGTGGTATTAATTGTGGACAGCAATATACTTCGTTCTCGCTGGCCGATGGGCAGAGTAACCCAAGTGTTTCCTGGCAAGGACTTACAGGTTCGCAGCGCTGAAGTGCAAACACAAAAGGGAGTATTCCGGCGGCCTGCTTGTTTATTGGCGAAACTGGATGTTGCTGAATCCGTCTAGATTCACGGTGGCCGGGATGTTGGCGGCTTCCGTATCTCGTAACCTTTAAGGAAATTTAATTGTTACTCATGTTTTTTTGCAACCCTGAAAATTTGATAAATTTTGGTCCTTATGGCAACACTGCTCCCGCTGGAAAAGTCGAAAACTTGTATCGTATCTAATACTTTGTAATCTCTGATTTTATGTTGTACTTTTGTCATTTAAAACTTGGCCAGCAAATGAGAGGGTGCGAAAACTAATGTACGTATAAATGTTTTGTATTTTTATAATCAAATTAATCTTAACTGAACATATTATAGGAAATAAAAACTGCGTAAGCTGAGAAGGTCGGTTTTGTGCACGTCCCGATAGTATGCGCGTGCAAACAACGAAGAAAGCCAGTTCTTTATTTCTCGCGCCCCTCGGAGCTGAAACAACAGTTATTATTTTAGGCCCTGTACTTTGCCATTCATAAGGGCCATTCACATACAACTTTCCTCGCTTTGCTTGACAGTTCAAACTTTGACAACAAAGTGTGAAACGCAGAAGGTATGCTACAATAAACGCTTTGACAGCTTTTGCGTTCTCCCTTTCCTCCATATATTTTATCTGTAAAATAGATAACAATATAAGAATATGCATTAATAATAGCAATAAAAATTCCTATTTACTCTATTTTTGTCATTAAATGCAAATGCAAGCGCACGAGAAAAGATACATGTAGACAGCTGATTGCCAAAGCAGGCAAAAGTTGAGAGTTGCCCAAGATTTTGCTTCGTTTTGCTTTGCTTTGCATCAAACGTTTTTTATGTGAGCATACTCATGTATATGCCTACATCGATCTTATATGTCAAAGCAAAGAACTATTAAGCAAAGCGAAGAAAGTTGTATGTGAATCAGCCAACATTGTGGCAAACACTACTTAGGGCCGGTTGCTCAAAGCCTGGTTGACACTAATCCCCGGTTAAACATCGTTATCGACGTTACCGACACCGTGTTATATGCATGGAGTCGAAAACGTCGATAACGATGTTAACCGGTGATTAGTGTCAACCGGGCTTTGAGCAACCGGCCCTTAGGGCCGGTTGTTCAATGTCTGGTTATCACTACTTGTCTGTTAAACATCATTATCGACGATTTCGACATCATGCATATAACATGTGATCGATAAAGCAGTCGTTGTATCTAACCGGAGCTTCTACCTCCGATTTGTGTTAATCAGACATTGAACAACCGGCCCTAAGTAAGCTAAGTTAAGTGTTACTATGTTTATACGCAATTAAAAATAATTTGAATTTGAATTGAATTGAATTGAATTTTGGTGAAAAATTCTTTTTTAATATTGCCTGATTATAAAAAGGCAATAATATGACCATCGAAAAAGAAAATAAAGTTAAAAATGGCAACGTCTTGATTATAAAAAGGCAATAATATGACCATCGAAAAAGAAAATAAACCTAAGAATGGCGGCGTCTTGCGCTTATTTGCAAATAGTACCACTAATCAATACTTATTTGCGTGATTTAGTTATTTGCAAATAAAAAAATAACTCAGCGTTTATACGGCAAAGTTTGCAGGGCGCTCGGATATAAAAATCAGAAAAATATATTATTTACAAGGCTTAATTTAAAAAAATGGCCATACATTCAGGAAGAGTCTGGAATTCTTTCCTATAAGGGCGGTCATTGAAGAGGCGGTGAGCGAAGGGGGAGTGGGCGTGGCACCTCCAACCCACACCTAGGCGCCCTATGGGTCTCAGGGACCCGTTAGAAAAAAAGCCAAAAATCACAATTTTCACTTGCGTCCACAGTATTTTTGCGTAGAATTCGGTTAGGGATTATAACCCTTACTACGTAGAATCCTCCTTTCTGTGTTGCCGAAGAAGAGAAGAGGAACCCCGTGCAAATGAATATTCAACCTTTTTCAAACGAAAAAACGGAAGTGAAAATTGTGACTTTTGGTAATTTTTCTAAGGGGTCCCTAGGGAACCATAGGGCCCTAGGTGGTCGGGAGTAACATTTTTGTCAATGGCGGTTCATGCCCTCCAAAAAGGTCGGAAAAGGTGCCACGTCCACTCCCCCTTCGATCTCCACCTCTTTAACTACCACCCCTATTGGAAAGCCAACCCATATACTTATTTACTTTTCACATTTATTTTTGCTTTGAAAAAGATTTCTAAGGTATCTTTGTTTGTTTGTACCTAATTAATGGTAATTTGTAACAATAAATTGCACAAAAAAAAAATTGTACTTCTTATGTCATGTACTGCTTTTTTCCTATCGAAAATATAAATGTACTCCTTTCTCCGTTTCAAAATCTGGCAACCCTAATCGAATTTGAAGCTATTGATTTTTTCACCGTCAATATTGAAGAAGCGTTAATATCATTTAGACCTTTAAGAAAGGTTTGAAATTTCTTAAAATGCCGGCAATATATACTTTTTTTTTGATTTTGATAAAATACGTAGAACCGGCTGTTGTGGGAATGAGAATGTCTTTGGTGAATGCGTGTGCTGTGCTGTGAATATTTACATATATATATATATATATATATATATATATCAAATTTGAGCTTGAAATATGATGTGGATATGTGCAAGGATTCCCCCCTATATATATGTATAATACAGTGCGTTAAGTAATGATAGCGACCTAGTGGCTGAAAAGTTCCAAAATTTAGTGGTAGGAATCCTTGCACATATCCACATCATATCAAGCTCAAATTTGATATATATATATATATATATATATATATATATATATATATATGTAAATATTCACAGCACAGCACAGCACACGCATTCACCAAAGACATTCCCATTCCCACAACAGCCGGTTCTACGTAACGGAATGACTAGGGTTTTACCCGACCAAGTGCTATTGTTTCGGCGATCTAACCCCGTTTAGGTCGGCGAAATCCCTCAAAAGTTGTACGTCCATAGGCTACATCTTCTTCGCATACCTCTGCTCATTGCTGCATTGAGTCAAACCCTGGACCAGAAACATATACCTGCTGCGTGTGCCAGAGACGATTTCACCACAACTCCACCTCCGTCAGATGCAACACGTGCAGTGGGTGGAGCCATCTCTGAGTTTGCTGAGGCCCCACGACTCATAAGCAATTGGCCACCGCGTACGTGGCCCCTTGCTGCGCTAATCGAGCTGCCTCCACGGCACAACAGAGTCCGCCTGAGAAACTCAACACAAACACAACCGCACCACAACACAATACAATAGACAATACCACTGACACAACAGAACACATTACCGATTACACTGCACCACCACCCACACGCCACTGCCAACAACTCCTAATTCCTCCGACAATCTGCACGGTGTGTCAGTCCAGGATATTCCGTAATGTGACATCAGTCAGTTGTCCCTTTAGGGCATGCTCAAGACTGCGCACCACCCGAGATTGGACGAGGGACTATGAGGGCCCATGCTGTGCCGCTCGGTCGCAATCCCACACTGCGACGCCGCCCACTAACACCCCAGGGCAAACGCCTCAGCAACAGCAAGCACAGCATGTAGTGGCTTCCAATAAGTCTCCCTAGGCTTACGAAGGTTTTACAATTCAACTGTAACGGACTTCAGAGCAAGATCGAGGAGATAATAGTCTTCATGGGTCCGGACGGAATATTAATAGCTGCGGTCCAAGAAACGAAGCTGCGCGGCAATTCAACATTGTTGAAATGCGCCGGATACAACGTGCACCGTCGAGATCGCGAGCGAGATAATTGTGGTGGCCTAGCATTCATCACGCACCACACCTTGCAGTATCTTCTTATCGAAGCAGACATCCACCGCAGGAATACTATCCTAGAATGTCAAGGTATTGCTATCCGGTCAGGCGATGTCGAGTTTGAAATATTTACCGTATATACCGTATACCGTATACCCCCTGCCACCAGCTGCCCGGCAGGATATCACCCTGAAATAGGTGCGCTCCTCAGAGGTGAAAACCGTGTGGTAGTTGGTGACTTCAATGCGCACCACGATTTTTGGCATTCAAGCCTGTCAAACGATCGTAGCGGAACACAACTGGCTGAGCAGATAGACGATTCGACATTCTGCACAATGAACGACGACGCACCCACCAGGATTATGGGCAGCTGCTGCAACTCGCCAGACCTATCAATAGTCAGCGCTGGTCTGATAAACAACGTATCATGGCGACCTCTGCTGACTTTAACATCAGACCATCTGCCCAGAATCATCTCGATTGATAAACCAACCGACTTTGCTTCCGCGGATCACCGGACCTATGTCAACTTTTCTAAAGCTGATTGCAAAGGCCTCGCGGATGTTACTGAAAGCACCGTCGCTGCACTACCCACACCAACCGACGTTCACGTAGGTGAGCGCAAATTCCGCAGGGTTGTCACAGCTGCTGCATCCCGCTTCATCCTAGCGGGATGAACATCGGACCCCCGTCCGAATTTTCCTGCTGAAGCGCCTGTCCTAGTCGATGAGCGCGACAACCTTCGTCAGGCCGATCCCGGAAATCCCCGTATCAGGGATCTCAACTCGGAGATTCGGCAACTTATGAACATACGTAAGCGGAAGAAATCGGAAGAGCATCTGAAGACCTGCAACTTCGCCTCTAAGCTTTGGTCAACCATGAGGTCATTGTCATCCCGACGAATCGTGACGGCAGAGTTGAAATAGACTTTGGTGACCACGCTTCGTCGGACCCGGAGCGATGCGCGAGCTATTTTAGCCGGCAGTTCATCTTGCATCCTCCGGGGGATAAAGCCAAACGTCGAGCGACCAGAAGGCTGCACAAACTGCCAAAACCTAGTGCGCCTCTTGTTGTCCCCCGCGGTGAGGTAGGGGAGCCATCGGAAAGGCGAAAGCGTCCAAAGCCATTGGACCCGACGTAATATGTATGCTAATGCTGAAAAATTTGGGTCCTACGGGAATAACGTACCTAGTGGAGGTCCTCAATTTGTCAGTGGCCACTCTCTTCATTTCAGACATCTGGAAGATGGGGAGAGTAGTCCCATTGCTCAAACCGGGGAAACGAGCCAAAAAATGAGAGTCTTATTGTCCGATAACCCTCCTTTCCCCGGTAGCGAAGACAGTGAGGCCTTGCTACTCCCATATTTTACAAACCACCTAACCCCAGCGCTTAACGCCACAAATACCCAGATAACTAGCGGCTTTAACCGAAACCGCCCCTGTAAGAGAACCATTCTAGTAGCGCTGGACCTATCTAAGGCGTTCGACACTGTCAGCCATTCATCGCTACTAGAAGACATAAAGGCCTCCTCTCTCCCATAGGAACTCAAACGGTGGTCGGCGAATTATCTGAGTGGTCGTCACTCGTCAGTTTCTTTTAGAGACAAATAGAGCAAACCGAGGAGGAGGAAAATAAAAGAGCGGTTTCCACAGGGTGGTGGCAATATTTTGCAAATGTCGTATTATAAAAAAATTATATGTAAAATATGTTATTGATGTATGCAAAAAAAATAAATTTTTTGACCAATTACGACGTGATCAACATCTGCGCCGCTTTAAAGCACATAGCTGTTTTTATACACGACTTAAATATGCAATCTGTACATAATACTGCCGTTAGGCCTGGATGTAATGTATAGAAGTTGGGGACTCGATTAGTTAACTGCCCGTTGCTCCTGTTATGTAATGAAAAATGGTCAGAAACATTTTTATTGGATTTTTGTAATAAAAATTAATTCATAGTGGTGAGTAACACATATTTTGTACAAACCATGAAATTGCCAGAGATACGAACTGTTCTTTCGGTCAGCGTATTAAATTGAGCCAATGCATTTTGCCAAAGTTTCGATGGGTGATATCCAATGAAGGCTCGTATATACAAGAAATAATTTCTTGAATTTTTATTAAATGCTTTCACATTTGTATACATTAAGGGCCGGTTGTTCAATGTCTGGTTATCACTACCACCACACTATCGACGATTTTGACATCATGCATGTAACATGTGATCGATAAAGCAGTCGTTGTACTTAATCGGAGCTTCTACCTCCGATTTGACATTGAACAACCGGCCCTAAGCAAATTTGAAACGGTGAAAAGTCACACCGATAACGACGACGGATCTGACGTGGCGACCGTTCCACCCCCACCAACCAACGCATTCCATCGGGTAGGTTCCGGGCAGGCAGGTTAGAAACATTCGCGGCTCCAGCACCAATAATGCGCTCATTCGTAGCCATCGCGCCAACCGCAATCGTACGGATCGAGTCAGGCGGCCGACTTCATCTGGTGCGGGTGTTGATTGACTCTTGCGCCCCCAGCAGCACCATCGATAGGGACCTAGCACGTGAGCTTCAGTTCGAATGCAGCAACGCCCGCGCAAAAACATGCTCACTAGTGCTTCGAGGAAAGTACGGGGTCGCGGAACGGGTACACACTCAGGCAAGGCTAGGTACGCGATGCAACCGACTGAGCCCCGCGGCTAACATCGACCCGACGATAGCGACGCCTTTTCAAGTTATGCGTCTGGCGGATCCAGGGTTCTATCGAGCCACCCCCACTCGAATTACACTTGGCGCTGATGTGTACGCTCAAGTCATGGTATGTGGCACTCCGCCAACAACGATCGGCGGTTTACTGGCGCAAGCTTCCATTTTCGGTCTGATTATATCAGGAGCTCACCAAATGTGACAAAACACTTGAAATTTACTTTTTATTATTCATGAACTCATACCACATTTAAATAATAAGTGCATTAAAATCAAAACCACGTCTGTTTCACTTAATCCGTTTTCTTTTTTTTTACCCGTTTTTTTAGGAGACAATGGGTCGGTCCCGACGTGGCGAACGAAGGCCTTAGTGCAACCTGGAGCACCTCCTTGTTTTTTAGATTTGTTATTATGAAAATTGTTATTTTTCTGATATGGCATGGTGGTTGCTTCCATAGTTTGGTTATCGGATGGGGGCTGGTAGGTTTAGGTCCCCGACCTAAATATACTGCACCACATTAATACGCGTTAAGTTATTCCATATCTGAGTGCACACACACATAGTAAGTTACATTTCAGCCTCTAACAATATGCCCCGCCGTACGTTAAATAAGTTGAGGGGAAACTCAACGAAGGTTACTGCTCGGTGGACTCAAATCCTTACCTTACCTTACCTCCATTCTGTTGGTACTATTTTCACTTCCTAGAAGACCAGCAAAGTGCCTGCCAGCCACCACATCACGTCAGCAAGGGAATCTAATCAAGCTATTAGTAAAATCACCATTTAAATTCGCACTGCTTTATTGAACATGTTTACCAACGAATAAAGCAAACATTTGTTACTATTATTAAGGACTAAATATTAATACGCTGTTGTTTTTTCATTTCTTATTTTCTTTACGTGCGAGCGCCCTCACAATCTAAAGACGCCGGCGCGTAAATAGGGGCGGAATTCCCCTTTCTGAATGTCAAATATATGTGTATGTAAATTTTACCGTCAACTAACAACGCCACCTTGAATATTCATATACGCAAGAAATGTTATATACCCTTGAAACCCACAAAGAAATAATAATAAGCATAATAAATTAAAGTTATTTTAGTAATAAAATAAACTTTTAATTTTTACTAAAAAATTTCCTCTTCAACAGCTTTTATATGACATAGGTCACAGAGATTCCCAGCCATTTTTAAAGAAATTGTTCAATATTTACGATATTGTTTACGATATTAAAAGTAGTGTTTATTAACAATGATTAAATTTACAATCCAAGGAACTTATGAAAGTATGATTGAATGCTTATGCATGTTTGCATGAATGAATATAATACAAGAGATTTTAATGTTTGAATGTGAAATTGATTAACAATAATATCTGTATAGAAAATGTGAATGAGAAAATTGGGAAAGTAGGAATGATTTTAAATAACCAATTGAATGAATGAGTTACTATTTAACAATGTTAGAAGCTTCGGAGTGCAATGGGTTATAGTCGTTGCGCTGGGTATGCAGTTACAGTTGCATGGATATACTCAATCCCGACTCTTGCGTCCTCGTTCGCGTTCTGGGCAACGTGAGCAACCCATGTGCGAGATGCGGTAACCAATCCGAGTGGAGCCGTGAAAACCACTTCCAGTGAATAAGCAAGGTAAAGCCTCGGATGAGACCCCCCTTATGAAGATGACCACGGCAAACGTTTAAAGGACTACGATTTGAGGGCATGCAACTAGAATGTCCGGACCCTTAATGGGGAAGGTGCCTCTGCCCGGCTGGTTGATGTCCTCGTAAGGATAAAAGCTGACATCACCGCCATCCAAGAAATGCGTTGGACGGGGCAAGGTAAGCTATGTCTGGGGCCTTGCGACGTCTACTACAGGTGCCATGTAAAGGAGCGCAAATTCGGAGTTGGAGTTGTGGTGGGAGAGAGACTCCGTCGCCGAGTACTGCAAGGAAATCCTTAACGTCGAAAAGCTCCAATCACAACAGACAGCCAGCGCTTGCGCTACTCGACTCTCACACCTGCTCTCGGAGAGCACTCTTCAACAAACCGACATATGCGAGCAGTGGAGCCACATTCCCACGACAGCCGGTTCTACGTACCGGAATGACTCGGGTTTTACCCGACCAAGGGCTGTTGTTTCGGCGATCTAACCCCGTCTAGATCGGCGATACCCACCAATCATTATTCGTCCATGGAGCAATACCTTGTAGCCGGATTGCTCAGCATCCTTCTTCTCCGGGCGGGCGTAGAGCCCAACCCCGGACCTGAAATTTACTTCTGCTGTGTTTGCCAGAATCGACTCCACCCGAACTCCACTTCGGTTAGGTGCAACTCCTGCAACGGGTGGAGTCACCTAAGAACCTGCTCTGGCCTTAGGTCTCACCGGGAGTGGACCACAAACTTTGTGGCTCCCTGTTGCTCAAGCCAAATGGCACAATCAGCCTCCACGGCTACCCACTCGCGTAATGCACGGGTGCGACCCAGCACCCGAAGAGCCTGCACGGCCCC
>NW_016162315.1:19642-25995 GCF_001687245.7 Rhagoletis zephyria | reverse complement strand
GGGGTTTCAGACAGGGCGACTCCCTTTCATGTGACTTCTTTAATCTGATGTTGGAGAAGATAATAAGAGCTGCAGAACTGAACCGCTCAGGAACAATTTACTACAAGAGCGTGCAATTGCTGGCTTATGCCGATGAAATCGACATCGTCGGTAACAAAAACCGCGAAGTCTGTTCTGCCTTTTCCAAGTTGGATAAGGAAGCAAAGCGAATGGGTCTGGTGGTAAACGAGGACAAGACGAAGTATCTCCTGTCATCAAACAAACAGTCAGCACATTCGCGCCTTGGCACCCACGTCACTGTTGTCAGTTACAATTTCGAGAAAGTACAGAATTTCGTTTACTTGGGAACCAGCATTAACACCGAGAATCACTCTTGTCAACAAGTGCCACTTTGGACTCAGTAGTCAATTCAGGATTAAAGTCCTCTCTCGGCGTACGAAAACCACGCTCTATAAGTCACTCATCATGCCCGTGCTGGTATATGGCGCAGAAGCATGGATAATGACAACAACCGATGAGGCGGCTCTTGGAGTGTTCGAGAGAAAATTTTGCAGAAGATTTACGGTCTTTAACGCGTTGGCGACGGCGAATACCGCAGACGATGGAACGATGAGCTGTATGAGCTTTACAACGACATGGACATAATGCAGCGAATTAAAATACAGCGGCTCCGCTGGCTTGGCCATGTCGTTCGAATGGACACCGACGCTCCAGCTCTGAAAGTATTCAATTCGGAACCCGCCGGTGGTAGCAGGGGAAGAGGGATGCCCCCACTGCGATGGAAAGATCAGGTGGAGAAAGACTTGGCTTCACTTGGCGCCAGTTGGCACATAAGAGAAACGACTGGCGTGCTTTGCTGAACTCGGCCAAAATCGATTAGGCGGTTACAGCGCCAAAAAAGAAGAAGAAGAAACTTCGATAAACAAAGGAATCTATGAGATGAACTGTACTTCAGAGTACAAATACTCAAGTTGATAAAATAAATATGCGAATCATTTGATAGATGATCAAAGGTCCTGATAAGCGGAGATCCTTCGGTGGATGGAACGATGTGCCGCTATCCTGCTCGACGTCAGTGGAAAAGAAGAGAGATATGACAAGGCGGCGGTTGCATTTATAGGCAACACTGGAAGTGGCCCAGTGTGCCAATAAGCAATCCTGGGAAGCAATTCCCGTGCAATTGTCGAACTTCCAACTAGAGCAGGGATGCTTGTAGTATGGAATTCGAACAGGGATGCATGAACGCAAGACATGCAAGTAATTCCAAACGAACGCCGGTGCTTAATAGCTCAAGTGATGGAAATGCTTTAAGTGAGCGCAAGTCACTTAAACATGCCGGCCCCTTTGCACAGGTGCAAGCGTATCCCGCAAACGTTACAATGCACGAATGGCTCTGTCCAACTCGATGCGGGCACTAGCATCCGGCGGCTGGGCCATTGGTTGCCGGGCCTGAGCCAAAGCTGCCTCCTCCTCCGGTGTCGGACGGTGCAAGAGGGTGTAGTGCATCTGGTTGCAGATTTTGCACCTCCCATCTGAGTGGCAATCCCTCACTTGACTGTGGGTGCGGGCCAAGCAATTGGGGCAGTAGTCCAAGAATCGCACCTTAACCCTACGTTCCTCTACTCCCATGAGTTGAAACTCTTTGCAGAACCGTAAGGCGTGGTATTTGAAAAATATGGGGCACTGATGCACATCGGGGTTACGAGGCAAGCGTGAAGGCCTGGTGTTGCGTGGCAATAGCTACCAAGGGGCGTACGCTTTCGATTTCCTGTAAATTAGATTTGTTTATTGAAAGCTGTCAGAAAACGTATGACTATGGTTGTGAGGAAGTAGAATTGTGTCAAATTTTGTCAGGGCAGTGGATGAGATAAGTCTGTTTGAATCTGGAGCGGACATAGTTTGATAATTGGTCTGGTCAAAGTACCATGTTGCGATCGAATGTCGGCAGCGCGGACTTTGTTGTCCGAGCCATGATAAACCTTTTCGACTCTGCCTAAACGCCATTCATTTGGAGGTAATAGTTCGTTTTTAATAGCCACAAAGTCGCCAACAGAAAGATTGTGGTGCGGGAGTTTCCACTTATACCTTTGATGTAATTCTTTAAGGTATTCATCTTTCCGGCGCTGACTAAATTTTTGATGCAACAGTTTTAATTTCTCCCACCGATTTTGAAGCGAAAGTTTGTCAATTTGGGGTTCTGGCGCTGCAAGCAGAGGAGCTCCACGCAATAAATGACCAGCCGATAGGGCTAAAATCTCGTGAGGATTATCTGACATGGGTGAGAGTGGTCGAGAGTTTAACATTCATTCGATGCGAGCCAGTAGTGTGGCGAGCCCCTCAAAGGTGAAATTATTACTCCCACAGACCGCCCATGTGAGGAGCATTTGGTGGTAAGAACTGCCACTCAAAGCCATGTATGGAATATTGGGATCGTACGTCATCTGCTGACTCTTTAAGGAATCGTCTGAAATCTTGGCATTAGGCCCTACTTGCCCCTACGAATGTGGCTTGAAAGGCTTTGGTAGAGAGTTCGGAGTAGGGTTGTTCGACTTCACTAGAAAGTCGACTTTCGACTTTTCGATCGACTCTGTACAGTCGACTTTAAAAGTCGACNAGTGCATCTGGTTGCAGATTTTGCACCTCCCATCTGAGTGGCAATCCCTCACTTGACTGTGGGTGCGGGCCAAGCAATTGGGGCAGTAGTCCAAGAATCGCACCTTAACCCTACGTTCCTCTACTCCCATGAGTTGAAACTCTTTACAGAACCGTAAGGCGTGGTATTTGAAAAATATGGGGCACTGATGCACATCGGGGTTACGAGGCAAGCGTGAAGGCCTGGTGTTACGTGGCAATAGCTACCAAGGGGCGTACGCTTTCGATTTCCTGTAAATTAGATTTGTTTATTGAAAGCTGTCAGAAAACGTATGAC
Organism: Rhagoletis zephyria; assembly: GCF_001687245.7. Lineage (NCBI taxonomy): Eukaryota > Metazoa > Arthropoda > Insecta > Diptera > Tephritidae > Rhagoletis > Rhagoletis zephyria. Next base: position 23,066 of record NW_016162315.1, on the reverse strand, counting down.
TATGGTTGTGAGGAAGTAGAATTGTGTCAAATTTTGTCAGGGCAGTGGATGAGATAAGTCTGTTTGAATCTGGAGCGGACATAGTTTGATAATTGGTCTGGTCAAAGTACCATGTTGCGATCGAATGTCGGCAGCGCGGACTTTGTTGTCCGAGCCATGATAAACCTTTTCGACTCTGCCTAAACGCCATTCATTTGGAGGTAATAGTTCGTTTTTAATAGCCACAAAGTCGCCAACAGAAAGATTGTGGTGCGGGAGTTTCCACTTATACCTTTGATGTAATTCTTTAAGGTATTCATCTTTCCGGCGCTGACTAAATTTTTGATGCAACAGTTTTAATTTCTCCCACCGATTTTGAAGCGAAAGTTTGTCAATTTGGGGTTCTGGCGCTGCAAGCAGAGGAGCTCCACGCAATAAATGACCAGCCGATAGGGCTAAAATCTCGTGAGGATTATCTGACATGGGTGAGAGTGGTCGAGAGTTTAACATTCATTCGATGCGAGCCAGTAGTGTGGCGAGCCCCTCAAAGGTGAAATTATTACTCCCACAGACCGCCCATGTGAGGAGCATTTGGTGGTAAGAACTGCCACTCAAAGCCATGTATGGAATATTGGGATCGTACGTCATCTGCTGACTCTTTAAGGAATCGTCTGAAATCTTGGCATTAGGCCCTACTTGCCCCTACGAATGTGGCTTGAAAGGCTTTGGTAGAGAGTTCGGAGTAGGGTTGTTCGACTTCACTAGAAAGTCGACTTTCGACTTTTCGATCGACTCTGTACAGTCGACTTTAAAAGTCGACCGATCCACGAAGAAACTCGACTTTGTTCGACTTTTTTCGACTTTTTTAATAAAAAGAAAATGTGTAAAACTATGTTCACATAGCAATATTATCTCAATCAAAGCTCGTTTTTTAATCACCCCGTTTACACAGGCAAATCTCAGATTATTAGCCGTCAAATTTGTTGTGTTTGTTATTCTCACATCTCAAGGAAAGTTATGTTTCTTCTCTGTGCCACCGTGATCAAGTTTTTCTGTTATAATAAGCAATATAAATGTATTTTAACTTAACATTTCATTAAAAATACATTTACAAACCTCTTTTACTTGCTAGCGTACATTTTTGTTTACTTTTACATTTGGCATTTCTCCTCTCTTTCGCAAAAACAATCGATAAATCTAGGATGGACACCGAAAAGTTATCGGTCAAATCTGAGATTATTTTATAATTACAGATTAACAAGGGACCAATTTTATATGGCTAATCTCTTGTTATAATTACAGATTAGGGTGTTAAGCTCGAAAATGAGGATAATCTACTTATATGTGAACCTAGTATTAAGTATACTCTGCATTTAACTCATATATTAGCTATAAATATAGGAGTCAGAATACGCCAAAAATGTCATGATTTACTAGTGGTCTTTAGAATAATCTGTAATTTAGTGAAATTCAATGCTAGGTAAAAAAAACAGACACCATAGGATTTTTAAAAATTGTTCCAGTTATACAGCATGAAAATGCTTATTTTTGAAAAAAAGTTTTAAATTCTCACAAAAAAAAATTCTAAAAATTTTTTGAATCGATATTTGGTAATTACGGACAACTTTTTGAAAAATGTGGCCTTTCCGATGGAGCAGAATTGGCGGGTATTGGTAGAAATATAAGTGCCACTTTATAAGCATGGATAAATATGGGAGTAGCCCAGACAGCTAGTGGATTGGGACTATCCGCACGACTAATGTCGCATATTAACTGGAATCCTACCAGCAACGTTTTTAGCGATGTTTAAAATTTTGTACCTTACGGATTGGTCAAATTCGAACCAAAAACTGCCTGTAAAAACTTACATAAACTCAAGCAGAAAAACTTTCTTGCATGAAATTGTTAAAATAAACATAATAATAATATAATATGTTTATCTTACCTCATTATTAACTGAAGATTGTGGAGACAAACGATTAACAAATTTGAGGAATTTGTTTTCGTATAATAATTTTATGCGCTGCTCTTAAATGATTTGTACTGCTGTACTGTCATTAAAATTCATTTCCCTACCACACTTTTCACATTTCACTTCAGTTTTATTGACACTTTTTTTTAAACACGACCAAACAGCACTTCACGCGCTTGTTATACTAGGTTCACATATAAGTAGATTATCTTCATTTTCGAGCTTAACTTCCTAATCTGTAATTAGAAAAAGAGATTAGCCATATAAAATTCCTCCCTTGTTAATCTGTAATTATAAAATAATCTCAGATTTAACCGATAACTTTTCGGTGTCCATCCTAGTTTTATCGATTGTTTTTGCGAAGAAGAGGAGAAATGGCAAATGTAAAAGTAAACAAAAATGGACGCTGGCAAGGAAAAGAGGGTTCTCAAGGTATTTTTTTAATAAAATGTTAAGTTAAAATATATCTATATTGCTCAATATAGCAGAAAAACGTGATCACGGTGGCACAGAGAAAAAAAAACTTTTCCTTGAGATGTGAGAATAACAAGCACAACAAATTTGACGGCTAATAATCTGAGATTTGCCTGTGTGAACGGGGCGATTAAAAAACGAGCTTTGATTGAGGTAATATTGATATGTGAACATAGTTTTAGAAGATCAGTTTTTGATGGCAAATAAATTAAAAAAAAGTCGAGAGTCGAAAGTGAAAAGTCGACTTCAGTCGACTTCCATAAACTGAAAGTCGATCACTAAAATTCCACTTTCAGGAGTAAAAAGTCGATTTTGGTCGAAAGTCGAAGTCGACTTTGCCATCCCTAAATCGGAGCACGGCTCTAAGTGAATCACTTTAGTTGAGAAAGAAATAAAAACACAAACGTATCCTTTGAGCAACGGTGACTTTCGAAGTGGTGATGATTTGAAATCGAACGGTCCTGCAAAATCAAGACCGGTGTTGAACGCTCTGGCGGTAGGGCTGCCATGATTTGTTAACGAGTATTTTGTTTGAAAATCGTGCATGTTTTACAATTTCGCACGCAGTTTTTGACCTTGGATTTAACAGCCGGGCTCCCATTTTCATTTACTTTTGCGTTTTGCGTTTTCGTAAAAATCGTACGTTTTTATTTTTAGGTGCTCTTGAATTCGCAACTTTTTGTTATCGATAAGTTCCATTCCTCACTTTGTTTCTGGTATAGCAAAACAGCTGTTTTAGCTATTTCAACAAGTTATAAATTAACAAAAATGCCTTTCATTTTTTCACTAGCGTGTTTTGAAGCAAAAAGATTAAAGAAAAAGACAGAATTGAGGAGACTAAAGCATTTAAGGGCAAGGTCAGATATTTGTACTATGCCAGACGAAAGGTGAGTTGTATCCAAAGCCATAAACTGAGCTATTTATTACACAGTTATTCTTTAGTTTCTTAAAGTCATTCCGGGTGGACAAAGACACGTTTAAAATTATTCTACAAAAGCT
>NW_016162315.1:2968-19631 GCF_001687245.7 Rhagoletis zephyria | reverse complement strand
CTGAACTCGGCCAAAATCGCTTAGGCGGTTACAGCGCCAAAAAAGAAGAAGAAGAAACTTCGATAAACAAAGGAATCTATGAGATGAACTGTACTTCAGTTGATAAAATAAATATGCGAATCATTTGATAGATGATCAAATGTCCTAATAAGCGGAGATCCCTCGGTGGATGGAACGATGTGCCGCTATCCTGCTGGACGTCAGTGGAAAAGAAGAGAGAGATGACTAGGCGGCGGTTGCATTTATAGGCCACAATGGAAGCGGCCCAGTGTGCCAATAAGCAATCCTGGGAAGAAATTCCCGTGCACTTGTCGAGCTTCCAACTAGAGCAGGGATGCTTGTAGTATGGAATTCCAACAGGGATGCATGAATGCAATTCATGCAAGTAATTTCAAACGAACGCCTGTACTTAATAGCTCAAGTGATGGAAATGCTTTAAGTGAGCGCAAGTCACTTAAACATGCCGGCCCCTTTGCACAAGTGCAAGCGTATCCCGCAAACGTTGCAATGCACGAATGGCTCTGTCCAACTCGATGCGGGCACGAGCATTCGGCGGCCGGGCCGTTGGTTGCCGGGCCTGAGCCAAAGCTGCCTCCTCCTCCGGTGTCGGACGGTGCAAGAGGGTGTTGTGCAACTGGTTGCAGATTTTGCACCTCCCATCTGAGTGGCAATCCCTCACTTGACTGTGGGTGCGGGCCAAGCAATTGGGGCAATAGTCCAAGAATCGCACCTTAACCCTACGTTCCTCTACTCCCATGAGTTGAAACTCTTTACAGAACTGTAAGGCGTGGTATTTGATAAATATGGGGCACTGATGCACATCGGGGTTACGAGGCGAGCATTAAGGCCTGGTGTTGCGTGGCAATAGCTTCCAAGGGGCGTACACTTTCGGTTCCCTGTAAATTAGATTTGTTTTATTGAAAGCTGTCAGAAAACGTATGACTATGGTGGTGAGGAAGTAGAATTGTGTAAATGTTTGTCAGGGCAGTGGATGAGATAAGTCTGTTTGAATCTGGAGCGGACATAGTTTGATAATTGGTCTGGTCAAAGTACCATGTTGCATTCGAGTGTCGGCAGCGCGGACTTTGTTGTCCGAGCCATGATAAACCTTTTCGACTCTGCCTAAACGCCATTCATTTGAAGGTAATAGTTCGTTTTTAATCTCGACAAGGCCGCCAACAGAAAAATTGTGGTGCGGGAGTTTCCACCTGTACCTTTGATGTAATTCTTTAAGGTATTCATCTTTCCGGCGCTGACTAAATTTTTGATGCAACAGTTTTAATTTCTCCCACCGATTTTGAAGCGAAAGTTTGTCAATTTGGGGTTGCAAGCAAAGGAGCTCCACGCAATAAATGACCAGGCGATAGGGCTAAAATCTCTTGAGGATTATCTGACATGGGTGAGAGTGGTCGAGAATTTAACATTCCTTCGATGCGAGCCAGTAGTGTGGCGAGCCCCTCAAAGGTGAAATTATTACTCCCACAGACCCCTTGTGAGGAGCATTTGGTGGTAAGAACTCAACCGGAAGAATGTGGCTTGAAAAGCTTTGGTAGAGAGTTCGGAGCACGGCTCTAAGTGAATCACTTTAGTTGAGAAAGAAATAAAAACACAAACGTATCCTTTGAGCATCGGTGATTTTCGAAGTGGTGATGATTTGAAATCGAACGGTCCTGCAAAATCAAGACCGGTGTATGTGAATGGTAGCGAGAATGTTGAACGCTCTGGCGGTAGGGCTGCCATGATTTGTTAACGAGTATTTTGTTTGAAAATCGTGCATGTTTTACAATTTCGCACGCAGGTTTTGACCTTGGATTTAAGTCTTGGAATGAAATACTCTTGCCTTGCAGTTCTAATCATGAGTTGGTGTTCTGCGTGCATCAATAAATTATACAAAAACTGTAGGAATAAATAAAATAATCGAGAAGATTCAGGCACGATAAAACGATATCTCCCATCATACGAGAGGAAGGAGTTTTCTAACCGGCCATTTACTCGGAGAAGTCCATTTGTATCCATAAAGGGATTTAACATCGAAAGCGATCTCTTTTTGGAAATTGGTTGTTTGCTCGGAAGTTTATCGTACTCATTTGGGTAATGCCTTTTTTAGGCTAGTTTTATAAGGCGCGTTTTAACCAAATGAATTTCCTTTTGAGTGATTACTACAGATTCGTAACTGATAGCTGGAGTGGACTGTATTGGTTTTATTCGGTGAATAAATCGAAACATGTAAGCAATCACGCGTAAGGCTTTCGACCAAGAGGAGAAGCGGTCTAAGATATCATGTTCGCTTTCCAACATATGTAGAGCTTTAATTTTTCGTTCTTCTAAGGGAGCGACATTCTTCCGGAGTGATAATGGCCATTGGTCGGCTGGTTTCAAGAGCCAGTCGGGTCCGTGATTAGTGAATTAGGTCTTGTGCCTGCAGCTTCGAGTTCCGACATCTGCGGGATTGTGGTTGGTGGATATGTGTCGCCACTTAATGTTTCCAACATTCTGGATAATTTTAGAAGTGCGATTTGCCACGTACATGGAGGCTTTTCGACCCACGAAAGGTCAATCGAGGAATCAGACCATAAGAAAATGTCAGTGTTCTCGAGAGGGAGTTAGTTTATAACGTTTTTAATGCATCTTTATAGCAGAACTGCACCACAGAGTTCCAGACGCGGAAGACTTATTGTTTGTTGGTGGAACATAGATAGATTAGGATTGGGTCCCAATTGGAAACTTAAACTCCTTGAGACTTTAGGCTTCGCTATTCTCGGAATTAGCAGAAGGCAAGTTGAAGAGCGTTTTCAGCAGCTTGTCGATTAGGATGCGTTTATTTTCGAAACGAGCTCTTAATGCTTCCCAAGCAAGAGAGAAGTTTTCATCGCACAAGGTGAAGTGCTTTACTATGGAACCAGCCTTACCACGCGTTTTGTTTCGCAAGTGATAGAGTTTTTGTGCCGGTGTTAGCTTGGGATGGTTGAGATACACAGCCGTGAACATGTCACGACAGGCTGGCCAATCCTCATATCTTCCATAGAAAATTTGTGTATCACATGGTGGAACCTTGATACGTGGAATGACGGAATAGGTTGGCTTTCTGGGAAGTGTTAGCTGGATAGGATGAGCTACCATGAAAAAGTTTGACCTGATCCAGAATGTGGGACTTGCAGATATAGAAGCTATCAGTACACAATTGGAACTTATCGCACGCTTCTTCTTTAAAATCGATAGGAACGGTTTTTTCATCTGCCAAGCACACCACTCTGTAGGAAATTTGAAACGATTCCCAACGATTGTTGAGATCTTGAAGCTTTACCTCTAAGAAGGAATCGGTGTATTCTTCTGGATCGTCCTTTTCGAAATGTGAACAGAAATTCACAATATTGTTCGAATCGAAAATAAAATCTACCGTTACTGTGGAGTCAGTGGCCATGGTTTAGTGAAAATATAAGATGTCGTTGAAACGAGAAAAAAAAATGCGACCGAGTTTGGAAATTTCTTTGAAAAGTTATTGACGCAAGTATGGCGATACCCAATTGCCGGTAGCCGAGGTAATCAGAAGTCGTGTTGCTTTATTCATAAGTATGTATAGGCAGATGTAATCTGTGAACGCAAGCAACTTGCGATGGAAACCGTAAAAAAGTTATGAAAGCTCGTTAACTTGAGCGGTAAACGTACCGAACAAAACTTTTGTAGATGAGAAAGTGATTACACTTTTTAAACTTTATTTAGCTCATGCAGCGCTGAGAACAGATTTTATATAAACCGTTAACATGGGATAGAATTGATGACTGTTTGGCTTGGAGTTCGCAAACCATTCAGGAAAGAACTTGGTTTTATCCAAAATAAATGTCGACTTTTGTTCCGATCCGTACCGTGACAGTGAATTATTGGCTTAATCCTTTAAGGAACTTGTATGCTACGCTAACGTACGCAGCGAGTCATATGATAAAACCGTAAAAATCGACCTTTATTTTTTATAAACCACAAATATATACGTGTTAAATGATTGTATCTACGTGTGTAGTAAAATATAGTATATAGGAAAATATGGCTATAGGTACGTAATAATATGACTGACGATCGATATGAGATCGATTAGCGACCGACACAAGCAGCACCGCGTAACCGTGAACAAAGTAAAATATTTAAATTTGATTTCCGAATAAAGTTTTGGGTTTTGGTGTTAAGTTAATTCGAATAAGGCGCAGTAAAAGTGTGGCTAGGATTCGATTTAATTTCGCACTTGATTGAATGGTATTATTCTAGCTGATTATTTATGATGTCACGCATAACCGTAAGTAACGCAACGCAAACATATGGATTTTTGAAAATCATTTCTATATATTTCAAATTGTGTACGTTAATGCACGTAACGCCCTGGTATTCCACGGAACACCGCACAGCCGTATGTACCCGTGCGTTTAAATTACAAACAAAACCTTGAAATCTATTTAAAAGTGTAAACTTCTATGTTGGCGGAAACAACGTTTGATTTTAAATTATTGCGAACGAATCTTTAACACACTTTACCAAAATCGATTTATTCGAGAGACAATAAAATATTCGAGTTATGCACTTTTTCGCGTGTAGTTGTATACAAATTAGATGCACATAGAGCTTGTACCTTCCTATATGTATATGTATAGGGTTTAGGGTTGTAGGTATAACTATTTATGTATGTGCCCGCAATGAACCACTTGAATATTATTATGGGTTAGTATGTATGCACATGTATATTCACCAACGCATATAAATGGAAAAAATTAAAAATCAAATTCATGGAAAAGATTTTAGAATTTTCATAAATGTAGCCTTTTTTTCTCTGAGTGTATCACTTTGCCAACAGCGAATCTTATTAGAATGAATGTATATCAACTCGTTGTGTTGACGAAAGCAACGAACTGCAAACGAAACGCAAATACGTACGTATGTATGTAAATACATACATATGTACATAAATAAGCGAATAATAAGGCAATGTTCCAACGCCGGCGCAAACGGCGCAAATGAATTTACCCAAAAACACGAGTGTGTTGAAAATATATACATATATAATAACCCTATGTATATTTAAGCAAAAGAAATGCGCTGGTGCAACCAGCAAATTACAAAGTACATACATATGTATGCGCAGTGGTAAAAATTGTGACACGAACGTTCAGAGTTTGTACACACCTACGTTCATATGCATATCAATACATATGTATATATGTATAGCGAAAATGCCTGCAAGGGATTTTAAAAGTTCCGCAAATACTTTATTTTTTCCGTTAAGTGTATCGCTTTTGAAAATAGCGATTCTTATTGGAAATGATGACAGTTAAATTTCTGTGTTGACGCCGGCAGCGCAGCGAACGAAATATGCAAAGAAATGCAAACGAAATATGCCAAGAAATGCAAAGAAACTATGGCAATACGTAAGTATGTATGTACATATGTACATAAATAGGCGAATAATAGGCAGTTTCTAACGCCGGCGCAAACGCCAAAATTTATACATAAAAAACGGCACAGAGCGTTTTGAAAATATAGATGTACATACGAGAACGTATGACCGAAATAATAGCGCTGGCGCAACCAGCAAATTATAAAGTAGGTATATGCGATAGGAATACCGAGTAAAATTGTAAAATTGTTAAGCGAGCGTGTAGCTTTAGTGCATAAGTACATACATACATACATACATAGATATGTACATCAACGCATGTAGCGAATTGAATTTAAGAAAATCCCAACTAGTAGTGAGTATTCGCATAAACGTACATATGTATCCTGATGCCGTTAGAGTAACGGGAATATGTATTTATATATGTCTGATTACAAAATCAAGAAAATTGGATTTTGGGACTTACTTGCGTGTTTGAGGTTTTAACATGGTTGACCGGTGAGGATAAAGACTTTCCCGCTTTGAAAGGTTTTTGTCCAACGATGAAATTTGAGTCCCGCGATGCTCCTTTAGCCCACGTTGAAATTTGGGTCCCTCGATGTGAATCCCACGCCGCACTTGTTGCAGATATTAATTTGCTTATTTATTTGGAATTCCACGTTGGGCAGCCGAAATCGCTGGCAGAATTTTATAAAAAATGCACTGAATTAAAAACTTTACCGATTTAAAAATTTTGGTTGAAAATAAAACGAGAGTTTAAACTTGCTGCTGCTCGCTGATGCTGCCGAAATAGAAAATAAGTAATAAAATTACAGTCGCAACCAGTGTGGCCAGGCCACTGCAATTTTCGAAGTTAGGTTTCGCGTTGCCAATATCAAATATGGCTCGCAACGACCATGTTCAATTTTTACGATATTGTTTGCGATATTAAAAATAATGTTTATTAACAATGATTAAATTTACAATTCAAGGAACTTATGAAAGTATGATTGAATGCTTATGCATGTATGCATGAATGAATATAACACAAGAAATTTAAATGTTTGAATGTGAAATTGATTAACACTAATATCTATATAGAAAATGTGAATGAGAAAATTGGGAAAGTATGAATGATTTTAAATAACCAATTGAATGAATGAGTTACTATTTAACAATGTTAGAGACTTCGATAAACAAAGGAATTTATGAGATGTACAGTTCATGTACAAATACGCAAGTTAATAAAATAAAAATGCGGTTGATTTGATAGATGAGTGGAGGTCCTGATAAGCGGATATCCCTCGGTGGATGAAACGATGTGCTGCTATCCTGCTGGACGTCAGTTCCATACTAGAGCAGGGATGCTTGTAGTATGGAATTCGAACAGGGATGCATGAACGCAAGTCATGCAAGTAATTTACAGCGAACGCAAGTCGTTATGAGCGGAAGTCATGGAAACGCTTTAAGTGAGCGCAAGTCATTTAAACAGAAATTTTTAATGGATCCGTGTCCAAATTTTTTCAGTTCCGGCTAAACATGAATTTGGCCAAATAACAGTTAAAAAATTATTTTTTACGCTGATTATTATTATTATGGGCCATATGCACCGCGACCTCTAAAGTGGTCCATTGTGCGTGGCCCCCGGCCTATATGGGAAGGCTCTTAGCCTGTAGCCTAGCACCTCCAAGGGCGTTCTGTTCCAAATTTCAAATGGATTAGGGGTAGCGCCACCAAAGCTGGCTAGTCTGCGCCTAGCGAGAGCATCACATTCACAGAGAACGTGTTCTGGCGTTTCTTCGTCCAGCTCACAGAAGCGACAGACGTTTGTTTCTGAAAGATTGATTTTACTGAGGTGGTAACGAAGAGAACAGTGTCCCGCGTAGTACCCAGTGAGAGATTTGAGGTCCTCTCTGCCTAAATTGATTAGTTTCTTTGAAACTTCGTTTGAAGGACAGATAAATCGTTTGGCTTGTCTTTGCCCTGGACATTCCATCCAATGCCTGTTGAACATTTTGTCTACCCAGTTATTTATGGTCGCCTTTATATGTGCTTTGTTTCGCTAGGCAGTCAGCCTCCTCATTGCCATCATATCCCTCGTGCCCTGGTACTCATCCTAGTAAAAGTGTATTCTTGTCACCAAGAGCATTTAAGACATTGCGGCAATCATATACTAGCTAAGAACTTATTTTGTGGGACTTCAGGGCCAGTAGGGCTGCCTGACTGTCCGACATAATGCAGATATATTTCGATGACGTTCCCCTTCTAAGACATTCTCTGCCACCAATTTCTATTGCATGAATCTCCGCCTGAAAGATGGTATCGATTTTTTAAAGTTCGGCCCAAAAATGCCAGCCCCAGTTTTACCATTTTCAAGCTTAGATCCATCAGTGTACCAAACCTCCCCATTAGGTTTGGTGTATGGGTTCCCTGTATTCCAGAGAGCTCAATCTGCAATGTGTACCTCAAATTTCCTAGAGATTTCTAGTTTTGGAACCATTGCATCGCGCATTTGTAGTATGGGGTCATTAGCGAATTTCATTAGGGCCTTCGTGTGACCCGTCATATTTCCAATTTTCAGGTCGGAGGTGTTTAGGATTCTCAGTTCCGCTGTGGTAGCCTCCTTTTCTATTAAATTAGGAAAGGGAGGTATTCCAACCAGGGCGCTGAGTGCATCGGCCGGGCAGGTCTTCATAGCTCCTGTTATGCCAATGCAAACTATTCTGTGCAATTTACTTAGCTTAGTGCTTGCACCTCTTTGTGTAGCCTTAGTCCACCATGCTAAGGAAGCATAGGTTACTATTGGCTTAACGACAGTGTTGAATGACCAGTAGGTCATTTTGGGGGTAAGGCCCCATGTTTTACCAAAAAGTCGTGAACAGGCAAAGAAGGCCTTCATCGCCTTGTTGATAACAGTGTCCAAATGTGCATTCCAGTTAAGTGTTTTATCAAGAGTTACTCCCAGATATTTAGCTTCACTGGAAAATTCTATTTCTGTGCCGCTCAAAGTGAGTTTAGTAGTAGATAATTTCCTCCTTCGAGTGAATGGAACAATAATAGTCTTTGTAGGATTGATGGTTAGGCCTTTATCCTCACACCATTTGTGTGTGATACGTAGGGCTTGTTGCATGCGGTTGGTGATAGTTTCGTCATGAAGCCCTGTTATGCAGATTACCAGATCATCTGCGTAGCCTTGCGTATTAAAGCCTTGGCTGTTCAGTGTGAAAAGAAGTTCGTCTACAACCATAGTCCACAAAAGAGGAGAGAGTACACCCCCCTGAGGGCATCCTCTTGTGGCTGTTATCGATTCTATCGTGCCTCCTAATTCCAACCTGATGTTTCGTGTTCTTAACATTGATAACACCCATTGATTTATGATTGGGCTTACACCCTTTCTTAACAAGGCATCTTTTATTGCCTTATATGATGTGTTATCAAAAGCCCCTGAAATATCAATAAAGGCGCAAAGGGCTATATTTTTTGACTCCAGAGCCTTCTCAATTTTTGAAGTAAGGCTATGAATGGCAGTCTCAGGGGATTTGCCTGGTTGATAGGCAAATTGGTTCTTATTCAGAGGTCGTTCCCTTAGGTTAACTTCTCTGATGTACTGATCCAGTATTTTCTCCATGCCTTTTAGAAGAAAGGAACTGAGGCTAGTTGGTCGGTAGGATGACGGTTATTGTTCCGGCTTACCCGTTTTGGGTAGAAACACGACCTTAACCTCAGACTATTTGCTGGGAATGTGACCCAACAAGAGCGAAGCTCTATAGAGTTTACTGCTATACAGCGCGGGAAGTGAGTATCCAGGAAGAGTCTGCTGGTCTCACCCGGATGCTGAGTGTAGCTCCCATCTGGTCTCTTAAGGGTGCCAATTGTATTCCTGTAATCCCTTGTTAGAGCTTTTTGGAGGCGTACTGCCTCTGGAAGACTATTTATTTCCTCACAGTGGATCCGCCAGCTAGCTCGTTTGGATTTCCTTAGCTCCTTGTTGTAGGAAGTTAGCACAAGTTTATACGGATTCCAATCACCCGTATTTTTTGCCCTATTGAATAGTCTTTTGGCCTGGCATCTCATTTGCTCAAGGTTCTTACTCCACCAAGGAACATCTCGATTGGATCTTACCTTTCCTTGGGGGCAACTACTGTTGAAAGCTATTACAATATCTGAGTGAAGCTGTTCAGCTTCATTCTCAAGCTCCTGTTTAGTTATAATTGGGTGTTTGGGGCTGTTTCCGCCCTCTTCTATAGTAAAGCGGAAGAGTTCCCAGTTCGTTTTCCTGGGATTTCTGAAAACTAGTTCGTGTTCAGGAAAGAGACCCATGTCGAATTCTATATGCATGTGGTCCGACATTGATACCTCCCCCGAGACACGCCAGTTTGTGACAGATGATGACATGTTTTGACTGCTTAGAGTTAGATCCAAGACCTCTCCCCTTAAAGCGTTTCTTAAAGTCGGTTCACTGCCACGATTTATAATATTTATATTATGACTACTAATAAACTCGAGGAGGTACTCACCCCTTTTGTTGGTATCGGTGCTGCCCCAAACAGTGTTATGTGAATTGGCGTCACAGCAGAGGATCCCGGGTTTACCACTCTGCTGACAGTGTTCAACGAAAGTCTTTACTTCTGCTGTCGCGACATCTCCTCCTCACCCGGAAAGTACGCTGAGGCAAGTACTGCCTCTTGTACACCCCTTGGAGTGGGAATTTCGGCCCAAACCGCAACCAGATCCGCCGTCATGAACTGTAATAGAGGAAGAAACGTTAGTTTTTTGCTTAATAGCATCGCCGCCCTTGGGCGAGGGCTGGGGGCATATATGATCTTACCATCATTGACGTTCAGACCTTTGACCTCACCGCGTANACTGAGTGCATATATGATCTCACCATCATTGATGTTCAGACTTTTGACCTCACCACGTAGTATCCAGGGTTCCTGGATGATGGCTATACTTAGACCCTCGTTAGTGAACCTCCTGCAGAGAACAGCTGACGCTGCCTTGGCATGATGAAGATTGACTTGGAGGCATTTCAGATGCCTCGAGTTTGCGTTGGGCTTAGGGAGAGATGGCATTATTTGCGGTCTTTACGGCCGCGAGCAACCACCTTCTTCCCCCTATTGCTACCCAGCAAGGCCTTCTCCTCGGCTGTCCTTTGCTTTTGCGGCTTTGAGTAGCCGCTTTGGAACTGCCATGCAGTGGTGGCCTTATTATGTTCCGGTGGAGCTCAATGGGCCTGACATTTTGTTCCCTGGTAAACATAAAATTTTCGGGTAAAAGTGTCACCGTTTTTGAAATATTTACATTTTTTCGAATTTAAAAAAAATCGTGCCTTTTCATGTGTTTTCTTTAACTGCAACTACAAACCGGGCAATACGTAGTAAATTTTTTATGTAAAATACTTCCAGATAGTTGCCTCTCCATACTCAAATACAATGTAGTTAAAATATATTAAGGAACCATCATAAAATTAGGACTATTTCTGGATTCTTAACTTTTTGATATTTTCTTCCCCAACTTTGACTATCTCGGGTGAAAAAAAAATGTACTGAGCTATAACTTTACAGTACATAAAAAAATTGCTCATTTAATAAGGATTTCAGAAAGGTGCCACACTTACTGTTTTGAATAGAAAAAAAGTTATAGCCGCTTTTGTGGGTAAAGGACTGAATAGATTTAAATTGAACTTGCTCTTGTTACCGTCAAATGACATGCTAAATAGTACAAAGGTACATAAGTACTTGCTTCTGTTACAGTTGCCACGTAAAGGAGCACAAATTCGGTATTGGATTCGTGGCAGGAGAGAGACTCCGTCGCCGAGTACTGGCGTTCACCCCGGTGGACGAACGTCTAGCCACAATCCGCATCAAAGCGATATTTCTCAATATCTCGCTCATCTGCGCCCATGCTCCGAAGGAAGAGAAGGACGAGGCGTCAAAGGATCCCTTCTATGAGCGCTCGGCTCACACCCTCGCTCTCTGAGAGCATTCTTCAACAATCCGACATAAGCGAAGAGTGGAGCCACATTTCCCGATCATTAAGTACCGCCGCCGAAGAAGTAGCTGGATTTCAGCGAGCCCGAATAACAACTGGTACGATGAGGAGCGTCAAAAAGCCGCAGAGAAAACAGACGCCGCATATAGGGCCACACTGCGACCGGGCGCAACGCGAGCCATGTGGGACCATTATAGGGAACCGAAATACGCCAGTGCGAAGAGCTTGAAATGCTAGCCGACAGCAAAAATGCCCGAAAATTTCACCAGAAGGTTAGGCGACTTACGGAAGGTTTCAAGACCAGGTCGAACTCCTGTAAGAACAACAATGGCAACCTAGTGACCGATGTCCAGAATGTACTTAAATTAGGGAGGGAACACTTTTCCACCCTACTGAATGGTAGCAGCGCTGAAGTTAGTGGAGGGGACGAACCCGATCCCCCAGTCGATGAAGATGGAGTCGGTGTTCCACCACATGACTATGACGAGGTGCGAATAGCGGTAGCGCGCTTGAGAAACAACAAAGCTGATGGAGCTGACAGCCTTCCAGCTCAGCTATTAAAGTACGGTGGCGAGGAGTTGATAAGGTGCATGCTTCAACTCATATGCAGAATATGGTCAGATGAACGCATGCCCGACGACTGATATTCAAGTGTGCTCTGCAAAATCTACAAGAAAGGCGCTCCCGCCATTCGCGCAAACTACAGCGGAATCAGCCTTCTAAGCATAGGTTATAAGGTCTTATCGAGTGTATTGTGCGAAAGACTGAAGCGCACCGTCAACGAACTGATTGGACCTTATCAGTGTGGCTTTAGGACTGGCATATCCACCATAGATCAGGTATTCATAATACGCCAAAACTAGGAAAAGACCCGCGAGAATAGGATCGACACACCACCTATTTGTCGATTTCAATGCCGCTTTCGACAGAACGAAGAGAAGTTGCCCTTATGCCGCGGTGTCTGAATTTGGTATCCCCGCGAAACGAATACGGCTGTGTAAAATGACGTTGAGCAATACCACCAGCTCCGCCAGAATAGAGAAGAACCTCTCCGAGCCGTTTGATACCAGACGAGGTTCCAGACAAGATGACGCCCTCTCGTGTGATTTATTTAATCTGATGATGGAGAAGATAATAAGAGCCGAAGAACTGAACCGGCCAGCCCCAATACTTTACAAGAGCGTACAATTGCCGGAGTATGCCGACGACATCGATATTATCGGTAAAAACAAGGGCTACGTCTGTTATGCCTTCTCGGGATTGGATAGAGAAGCAAAGCGAATTAGTGTGGTCGTGAACGAGGACAAAACGAAGTACATCACAAAAACAGTCAGAGCATACGCGTCTTGGCACCCACGTCACTGTTGACAGTTACAAGTTTGAAAAAGTAGACGACTTCCTTTATTTGGGAACCAGCATTAACACCAATAATAATGTCATCCAACGGAGAATAACTCTTGCCAACAAGTAGGGATGCAAATTTTGGGGAGTAACATCGATACATCGATGTTTCGATGCATCGGACAAATGAACATCGATGCTAAAATACATCGCCAGAAAATCATCGATATATCGATGGTTTCCGATGTTTCCAAATTTGTTAGGTTGTAGTCACATTGAAAGGAAAATTTAATACTTTTCAATTCATACTCTTTGTAATTCAATTAGAAAAATACTTACATATGGATGTATTTCCCTGTATTTCTTTAATATTCCTTTGCCCTTCCTATAAATATAATAAAAATGCATGCCGTCGTAAGTTCGCCGAGCCTAAAGTTCCAAGCCCCAAATTCGTTGAAATTTCAACGGGAACCCGGTCCTTTTTTAATGATTATGTACGCATTTTTAATATCGAAAGATAAGAGTATACACGGAATTTCTGAATTTTCCCCAAAAGAATAAGTAATAAAATTCATGGCCAGTCAAAAAATTTTAATTTTTAATAAAATTTTAATAATTTAAGTTGAATTCAAGTCTGAATCACACTAAAGTCGATGTTAAAACATCGCTGAAACTGGCATCGATGTATCGTCAATTTAGCGATTTTAGGAAATTGTAAACATCGATGGCAAACATCGAATTTTGAACCGATATTATCGATGTTTCAAAAATATCGATGCATCGTTTGCATCCCTACCAACAAGTGCTACTTTGGACTGAGAAGGCAATTGAGAAGTAAAGTCCTTTCTCGTCGTACATAGATCACAATCTATAAGTCACTCATCATGCCTGTGCCACCAGCATAGCGCGGAGGCATGGACAATGAAAACATCTGATGAAGCGGCTCTTGGAGTTTTCGAGAGAAAGATTTTTCGAAAGATTTACGGACCTTTACGCGTTGGCAATGGCGAATACCGCAGAAGATTTAACGATGATCTGAGTTTAGCGGCTCTGCTGGCTTGGCCATGTCTTTCGAACGGACAGAAACGTTCCTGCTCCAATGTGTTCCTATCCTTTCCAATGCCTTCCATTGCCTTCGTATCACTTCAAATGCGTTCCTACCCCTTCAAATGCCTTCTCATCGCTCCCAATGCCTTCCTATGTCTTTCAATGCCTTTCTATCCCTTCCAATGCCTTTCTGTCCCTTTCAAAGCCTTCTCATCCCTTGAAATGCCTTTCTGTACCTTATACTATATTCCTGTCCCTTAAAAAGCCTTCGTATCCCTTCCAATGCCTTTCTATTATTTCCAATGCCTTCCTATACCTTTCAGTGCCTTACTGTCCCTTCCAATGCCTTCGTTTCCATTCGAATGTGTTCCTATCCCTTCCAATGCCCTTCTATCCCTTTCAATGCCTTCTCATCCCTTTATATACCTTACACTGCCTTCCTATTCCTTAAAATGCCTTCGTATCCCTTCCAATACCTTTCTATCTTTTCCAATGCCTTTCTTTACCTTCCACGACCTTACTATCCCTTCCAAAGCCTTCGTTTCCCTTCCAACGCGTTCCTGTCACTTCCAATTCCTTTATATCCCTTCCAATGTGTTCCTATCCCTTCCAATGCCTTCTCATCCCTTCAAAAGCCCTACTATCCCTTCAATTGCCTTCGTATCCCTTCCAGTACCATCCCCTTCCAATGCCTTCCTATCCCTTCCAATGCCTTCTAATGCGTTCCTATCTCTTCCAATGCCTTCGCGTCCCTTAAAATGCCTTCGCATTGCTTCCAATGCCTTTCTATCCTTCCCAATGTCTTTCTCTACCTTCCACTGCTTTACTATCCCTTCAAATGCCTTCCTATCTCTCCCGGCCTTCCTATCCCTTCCAGTACCATCCTATTCCTTCCAGTGCCTTCCTCCCCCTTCCAATGCCTGCTTATCCCTTCCAGTGTGTACCTGTCCCATCCAGTGCGTTCTTATCCCTTCCGATGCCTTTCTATCCCTTTCAATGCCTTTCTATACCTTCCACTGCCCTCCTATCTCTTCCAATACCATCGTATCCCTTCCAATGCGTTCCTATCCCTTCCAATGCCTTTCTATCCCTTCCAATGCGTTCCTAGCCCTTTCAATGCCTTCTCATCCCTTCCAATGCATTTCTATATCTTTTGATGACATTCAATAGAGAATTTAATTCTCTATGATTTGATTTACATATGTTATATATACCTTTTATAGTTTTCACAAAAATCGAATTAATGTGGAAGGAAAGTGTAACGCACTTATGGATTTTAACCCTCACTAAGTAGAATTCGCCTTTCTGTATTGCCAGAAAAAGATTCCGAATTATCTATGAGCAGAACTTTTCTGCGTAGGCGGCCTTCGACCGCACTGATGATCATATCCATCAGTAAGTAGAATCCTCCTTTCTGTGTTGCGACAAATAGGGGCTGAACACCTATCTGCGTATACGGCCTGCGACCTCACTTAGGTATTATATTCCTCACAAAGTAGAATTCTCTTTCTCTTTTGCAAAGAAAAAGCGATGAACACTTCGGCCTTCAGTCCACTTAGGCATAATAACCCTCACAAAGTAGAATTCTCCTTCTGTGTTGCGAAGAAAAGGCGCTGAACACCTCTCAAAGTAGAACTCTCTTTCTGTGTTGCGAAGAAAAAACACTGAACACCTTTTGCAGAGAACACCATTCTGCGTAGGCTTCCTTCGGCCATACTTACCGATTATAACCCTCACAAAGTAGAATTCTCTTTCTGTGTTGCAAAGAAAAGCGCTGAACACCTTTTGCAGAGAACACCCTTCTGGGTAGGCGGCCTTCGGCCGCATTTAGGGATTATAAACCTCACAAAGTAGAATTCTCTTTCTGTGTTGCAAAGAAAAGCGCTGAACACCTTTTGCAGAGAACACCCTTCTGGGTAGGCGGCCTTCGGCCGCATTTAGGGATTATAAACCTCACAAAGTAGAATTCTCTTTCTGTGTCGCGAAGAAAAGGCGCTGAACACCGTTTGCAGAGAACACCTTTCTGGATAGGCGGCCTACGGACGCACTTACGAGTTAAAACCCTCACAAAGTAGAATTCTCTTTCTGTGTCGCGAAGAAAAGGCGCTGAACACCGTTTGCAGAGAACACCTTTCTGGATAGGCGGCCTACGGACGCACTTACGAGTTAAAACCCTCACAAAGTAGAATTCTCTTTCTGTGTCGCGAAGAAAAGGCGCTGAACACCGTTTGCAGAGAACACCTTTCTGGATAGGCGGCCTACGGACGCACTTACGAGTTAAAACCCTCACAAAGTAGAATTCGCTTTCTGCGTTGCGAAGAAAAGGCACTGAACATCTTTGCAGATACCACCTTTCTGCGAAGGTGGCCTGCGGCCGCACTTAGGGATTATAACCCTCATAAAGTAGAATTCTATTTCTGTGTTGCGACGAAAAGGGGCTGATCATCTTTCTGCGTAGGCGGCCTTCGGCCGCACTTAGGGATTATAACCCTCATAAAGTAGAATTCTATTTCTGTGTTGCGACGAAAAGGGGCTGATCATCTTTCTGCGTAGGCGGCCTTCGGCCGCACTTAGGGATTATAACCCTCAGGCAGTAGAATTCTCCTTTCTGTGTTGCCAAAGAATTTCTATGTCGCGAAGAAAAGGCACTGAACACAGTTTTACAGAGAACACCATTCTGCGTAGGCGGCCTGTGGCCGCACTTTTGGATTATAACCCTCACTAAGTAGAGTTCTCCTTTCAGTGTTGCAAAGAAAAGAAGGCCGACTTGACCGCCAACTTACAACGCCACCTTGAATATTCATATACACAAGAAATGTTATATACCCTTAAACCCCACAGAGAAATAATAATAATTATAATAAATTAAAGTTATTTTAGTAATAAAACAAATTTTTCATTTTTACTAAAAAGATTCCCCTTCAA
>NW_016162315.1:0-2943 GCF_001687245.7 Rhagoletis zephyria | reverse complement strand
CATCTTTCTGCGTAGGCGGCCTTCGGCCGCACTTAGGGATTGTAACCCTCACAAAGTAGAATTCTCTTTCTGCGTTGCGAAGAAAAGGCAGTGAACATCTTTGCAGAGAACACCTTTCTGTGAAGGTGGCCTGCGGCCGCACTTGGGGATTATAACCCTCATAAAGTAGAACTCTCTATCTGTGTTGCGACGAAAAGGGGCTGAACATCTTTCTGCGTAGGCGGCCTTCGGCCTCAATTAGGGATTGTAACCGTCACAAAGTAGAATTCTCTTTCTGCGTTGCGAAGGAAAGGCACTGAACATCTTTGCAGAGAACACCTTTCTTCGTAGGCGGCCTTCGGCCGCACTTAGGAATTGTAACCCTCACAAAGTAGAATTCTCTTTCTGCGTTGCGAAGGAAAGGCACTGAACATCTTTGCAGAGAACACCTTTCTTCGTAGGCGGCCTTCGGCCGCACTTAGGAATTGTAACCCTCACAAAGTAGAATTCTCTTTCTGCGTTGCGAAGGAAAGGCACTGAACATCTTTGCAGAGAACACCTTTCTTCGTAGGCGGCCTTCGGCCGCACTTAGGAATTGTAACCCTCACAAAGTAGAATTCTCTTTCTATGTCGCGAAGAAAAGGCACTGAACACAGTTTTACAGAGAACACCATTCTGCGTAGGCGGCCTGTGGCCGCACTTTTGGATTATAACCCTCACTAAGTAGAGTTCTCCTTTCAGTGTTGCCAGAAAAGAAGGCCGACTTGACCGCCAACTTACAACGCCACCTTGAATATTCATATACACAAGAAATGTTATATACCCTTAAACCCCACAGAGAAATAATAATAATTATAATAAATTAAAGTTATTTTAGTAATAAAACAAATTTTTCATTTTTACTAAAAAGATTCCCCTTCAACAGCTTTCATATGACATGGGTCATAGAGATTCCCAGCCATTTAAAAAAAAAATTTTAATGAATCCGTGTCCAAATTTTTATTTTTGCAGTTACGGCCAAATATGAATTTGGAAAAAAGTAAAAGGAAATTTTTCAAAAATTAAGAAATAAAAAATACACAATTATATGTGTAATCGAATTCGGAACTACTTTCCACATAAGCCTGCGTTACAATGAAGTAAACCAGCATAAAGCATTGAATTGGTTCAGAATTGAACTAAACACACATTTGAATTTCTCCTACCATTATGTGATGAACGGAAAGAGTTGATAAACCAATGCNTCTACCATTACGTGATGAACGGAAAGAGTTGATAAACCAATGCCTTCTTATCCCCTCCCATGTGTACCTGCCCCCTCCAATACCTTCTCATCCCATCAAATGCCTCCTATCCCTTCCAAAGCCTTCCTATCCCTAACAGTACCATCATGTCCCTTCCAATGCCCTCCTATCCCTTCCAATGCCTTCCTATCCCTTCCAATGCCTTCTCATCCCTTCGAATGCCTTTCTATTCCTTCCACTGCCTTCCTATCCCTTCCAATGCCTTCGTATCCCATCCAATGCGTTCCTATCCCTTCTAGTGCCTTCCAGTCCCTTCCAATGGCTTCCAAGTCCTTCTTGTCCATTCCAATGTGTTCCTATCCTTTCCGATGCCTTCTAATGCTTTCGTATCCTTTCAAATGCGTTCCTATCCCTTCCTATGCCTTCTCATCCCTTCCAATGCCTTTCTATACCTTCCACTACCTTCCTATGCCTTGCAATGCCTTCGTATCCCCTCCAATGCGTTCCTATCCTTTCCAATGCATTCGCATCCCTTCCAATGCCTTTCTGTCTCTTCCAATCTGTTCCTATCCCTTCCAATGCCTTTTCATCCCTTCCAACGCCTTTCTATACCTTTTGATGACATTCAATAGAGAATTTAATTCTCTTTAATTTAATTTACATATGTTACATATACCTTTTATATATATGTTATATTTATATGCCTTTTATACCTTTTTACCTTTTTTTATATACTTGTTATGTTAAATAAACCTGCCTTCCTATCCCTTCCAATGTCTTTCTATACCTTGCACTGTCTTCCTATCCCTTCCAATTCCTTCTTATCCATTTCAATGTGTTCCTGTCCTTTCCAATGCCTTCTCATCCCTTCCAAAGCCTTCCTATCCCTTCCAATGCCGTTCTATCTCTTCCAATGCGTTCCTTTCCCTTCCAACGCCTTTCTATACTTTTTGATGACATTCAATAGAGAATTTAATTCTCTTTAATTTAATTTACATATGTTACATATACCTTTTATATATATGTTATATTTATATGCCTTTTATACCTTTTTACCTTTTTTTATATACTTGTTATGTTAAATAAACCTGCCTTCCTATCCCTTCCAATGTCTTTCTATACCTTGCACTGTCTTCCTATCCCTTCCAATTCCTTCTTATCCATTTCAATGTGTTCCTGTCCTTTCCAATGCCTTCTCATCCCTTCCAAAGCCTTCCTATCCCTTCCAATGCCGTTCTATCTCTTCCAATGCGTTCCTTTCCCTTCCAATGCCTTCTCATCCCATCTAATGCCTTTCTGTATTCTATTAATCCAATAGAGAATTTAATTCTCTTTAATTTTACTTACATATGTTATATATACCTTTTATATATATGTTATATGTTATATACATATGTCATACTAGCAAATGCCCGCTTGCTTCGCGGCGCCTAATAAGATCTTTTGCGCTGGCCAATTCAAAAANCCATATGGAATACTAATCCCTTTCGATGTAATGCGTTTTACCTATGGTCTTATTTCCACCTGTGAGATCTCTGCCAAGCGTGCGCAATATTCTTCTATGACCCTGCAACTTCAGCATTGGTCCGGTGTACCATGTAAGCCAATAAAAATCCTTATACGGAAAATCAAGAATCCTCGCTGCCCCACAGGATGAAAAGTTTTCGCGTAAAATGAGTCGTGTGATCTCATGAATATCGTTCAAATGAAGCCATTGATA
>NW_016162314.1:32500-43967 GCF_001687245.7 Rhagoletis zephyria | reverse complement strand
GGATGAGAGCTTAGTAAACTGGCCAGGAGTAGTAAATGTTTAAGAGAGTGTAGTCTTTAGAATATATTTTAACATAAAATATGCATTTTAAGAAATTTGTCTACAGATCTAATAAAAACTTCCGACTGTCTAAAGAGGCGTTTGTGAGCCAAATCTATTTAAAATATTTTAAAACTATCAACAGCTCTACGATTTTGTTCCCAGAGATCGTGCCAACTGAGTATTGCGATTTTCTTCACAAGTAAAAGCAGCCTTTCGAGCTTGTGTTTTGTATTCACTACGTTAAAACTGCATGAAATTGATACAAATTGTTTAAAATTAGTGTCTAGCCGCCAAAAAGTAAGAAAACAAATGCAAAATTATATATTTTTCACAATTTTCTAACACTTCGCTACACCATCGAAAGCAAAATTCTGTACGACAGAAAATTCGATACTCAACGAAAATTTCGACACGGTTGCATAGTTCATAATACGAATTTCACTTTTGATCTTCGATAGCCAGCGAATATCGAAAATCGAATGCAGCTTATAATAAGGGCCACAATGACAAAACTGTTGTCAAATGAGTGTGTCGAAAATAAATATGTAATATATTTAGGGAGTTCACAAAGTGTTGTATACTGTCGTACTGTGGTATGTCATAAACTTTAAACGGCTAAAAATATATTTAGGGAATTCGCAAGCTAACATAAAAGTTTTATTGTGAAATTTCACACAATTAAAAAATAGTTCGTGGTGATTTAAAGTCCTCTAAACATTTATTTAGCCGTTAAAAACTTTACAACATACAACAATACGACAAGTACGACACCTTGTGAACCACCCAATTGATTTCACTTTGTTTATTGCACTGTAATTTTACTTATGTACGTATGTATGCATATACATCGGCATTTTCTAATTTGCTTGTGATGGGGTAAAGAATTTTTCTATGTTTAGAACGTTCGGCAGTTTAATATAAATAAGCGGTTGCATATACATACATACATGCATATATATGTATATGTATGTATGTACATTTACACACTTTTGTATTTTATCATTTACTTGAAGGACATTGTATTACTGTTGCTATAATCCTGACAACTTCCTCAGTATAAATAGTACCAACGTACATATATTTCAAATGGTGTTCCCTTGCCAAAACTTTAAGAGAGCCTCGTGGTTAGCACGCAATCTTCCATCACTTTTTTTATATAGCTTTTGACTTCGACATCCAAGCCCAATACGAGCATTACTCCTATTATGCTTAAATGCTCTTCAAAAAATAGAAATGCTTTGTATTTAAACCTACAAACTTATCTATTCAGGTCAAGGATAAGTGCGAAAAATTGCAAGCGAAACTAAGCAGCCTTTAGTAATGATAAAGCAATTGTGTGGTAACTTGAGGCGAAAAGGTTAAGACAAATTATATGGTTCCGATTTACGTACATACATACATACATACATTCATATATATGTACCGTCGTTTAAAGTAAAAAATTGCGTATTGTCGATCTGCAAAACCGCGTAACTGACATTTTTTGCGAAAAATTGGATTTGCTTCCACAAGCTCTTGGCTCAAGGCTTATCCATTCGTCCTGAAATATACCGGCCAGAAATGCGATTGCTTTATAAAAAAGGGAACCATTTTGAAATTTGAGTGTTTTTACTCTCTAGAAAATAATTTATGCAACCTCACATACGCGGTTTTTCATTTTGTGGATACGCGGTTTTGTACTTTAAACGACGATATGTATGTAAGTACAGTGACCGTAACGACCGTATATCGGCAGAACTACTGGATACACACCCCTTACCGAGATCTAAGTATATATACAGAAGTAGGCTAAAGATAGCTACATCGAATAGATAAAATAATAGCATTTTTAATTGCTAACTTTTCAGGTGCCTACCTACCCCTGTATAATACGAGAAGGCATTTTCTGTCTAAGTCATTAGAAATCTGTAAGAATGCATGCGTTTCCAAGGTGTTATCAAGGTAAAATCACAGAGTTAACTTGGATGTCAGTCTAAAGCATCCCTGTGACGCAGGAAAGAATTTCTATCTTCCGCGGCCTTCAGATATGTATGTATGTGGGTTAACCACATTTGTTTCTTCCTTTCTCCATTTAAATTTAATTTTCAAAGTAAAAAATATATGCGCCAAAAACTTATAAAATATTTAAAATTTTCAACAAGATTTTTGCTGTCAACATTTAATTTACACTTGTAGAAGTGAAATTTTATTCACCCCGTACTTTTCAAAAATTTACTCGCTTCGAACTTTGTTACCGACATGGTGGAATACTACCAGGTGAAGTAATAAGAGCGAGAAGGAAGATTTGACACTACCTTATTGGAAGCATAGTAACTTCTCCAGTGAAAAATTGCAGCGAGAGCGTAAAAGCAAAATAGAGCATAAAATTAACAAGAAGAGAAAACTAGCAGAAAAAGTTACTAAACACAAAACTAATAAAAACTTTAGTGCTCTCTTGCAAATTTATTGGGTTAATATATACTTTTTCAGTAAAAATTTGCAGGTTCCGGTAGTATACAAACCTAAGGTAAAACCATTGAGAGGCAGTTTGACGTTTGCCAGCAGTATACAGCCCTATTCGGGTGTTGTCACAGTCGTCAATTGTCACAGTCGTCAATTGTCATTATCGCGTCATAGGTATGCACAGTTAATAATGACTAGCGAAAATACGCAAATAATAACTTTCTAACACACCTATTTAGGCAAAAAAATGGTTTCACAGTTTTCATTTAGTAAAATTTTGCAACTTTTTTCTGCAAAATTAATAAAATTGAAAACATTAACATATGTTTTGACGTTGTCACGTACTCAATAGGTCATCACAAAAATAATAGCAATTGTCACCGTTGAAGCTTTCAAATTGCCCTCTGCATACCTAAACGTGACAATTGATTATAAACATGACAATAGTTATAGCGGCGAGTTTAGTCATTGCACGCGAATAGGGCTGATAATCTAAAAAGTCAAAACTCGAACTCACACATACATTTCCATTTTCAATCTCTAACAACAACAATTGCGAACAATTTCATTTTTTTATTCTCAATTTTATATGATTTTAAAATGCTGGCAAACTTCAAAAAAAAAAAAAATCATGGCCGACGAATTGAGAGAATGAATTTACCTTGTAATGTTTTTATCATGATTGAAAGTGTTTGCCCCCTTAGATTTTTTTAAAGGGTAAACCAGAAATATTAAAAAGAGTTACCCTTTTTGTCTACAAAAGGGGTAATAATTTGAAGTTTTTTATTTAATACATATACATACATAATATTAAAAATTACTTTTGAAATATCCCTATTTGAAAACTAAAAGAGCCATTTAAATTAACTAAGCATAATTTATTATTTTTTTACTCTAATTAGATATGTAGAACCTAAACAATTTTGAGGATTACGCTTGTATTTATTTAGTATTGAAGGACAAACGCTAACGATAACAAAGAGCTTCAAGGATTTACAGCCAATGTAATAAATAACAATTAGAAACTTAAATAAAGATTTTGAAGCTAATAAGAGTAATGTGATGTACTAAATCCACGGAATAGTTCACACAAAGAGAAGCAATCAAGAACGTAGATACTGAAGACTGCCCAGATTGAAAAGTGTCTATATCTTTCTAGATGATAGGTCCAACTACGGTTTCAAAACATCATGTTAATGCCACACAAACTGATATTTTTTGGCAGAAAACTATGTTAAAATGGGGAAATTAGTAAAAAAGATTTTTCACAAATAATACTTCAAAGACTCACCGACAAATGCATACAAAAATCTTAAAAAAAGTAGCCAATGCAGTAACCAATTAAAAGTGACAGTTAATGCAGTACAACTCGATGTCTTGAGGCATAAACACTTTTCAAAATGGTGAAATTAGTAAAAAAGATTTTGCACAAAGAATACTTCCAAGGACTCACCGACGGATGCATAGACAAATCTTGATAATTTTATGAAGAGATGAAATTAGATACATGAAATCAGCAACGTGAATAATGAAAATTTTAAGCGCCTAAAATATGCCAATAAATTCTAATAATATGTTCCACAAAATGCTTTTAAAATCATTATAAACCGTAAGATATGCTTTTAAATTTCGTTTATGTAGTATGTGCATGCCCAAAAATACCATTAACTTTATTTGCAGCACCTAAAATGTTCTAAATTTCATAAAAGTGTATATACATAAATATTTATGTTTAATAATATATTTGGGGATCAAGACTCTTGATATTGCTTCATACGTGTTGTAATGTTCTTAGTCAGGTTCGGTCTTTAGCCATCGACCATACGTGGCGACGAGTCACACCCTGCGAGAGGTGCCCCTGCTTTTACTGAATATGGCGAATCTAGAGAGGACAACTTGATAAAACCCGTAATTCCGAGTGTCATCCGTACCGTGCTTATGGGATGAATGGCACTACGTAAGTGTGCCTTATAACGGTGGCCTCCAGATACCTGGCGCCCTCTGGTTGTAAGAAGTCCTACACATGGAAAGTAATAAAAATGTAAACCAAAAGCCATAAAGAGCTGCACAGCTCCAAACAATCGCCAATGCTGGCCTTTCGACTTCTGTCGAAACAGAAAGGGCCATGCACAATTGACCACCATAGAGGTCGCAGTGCTCAAGGCTCATAATAATAATAATAATTCATATTTATTCAATTTGTTTTTAAAAAATACTCAGGGCTATCACAGAATCCATCGTAGCTTCGATTTTCATGAGCCGTAGAGAGCCTTCATTGAATCCGTTCGTAATGAAGATTCGTACGGATACTCTACGACGAGATTATGCTGTCGGAACAAAATTTAAAATCACTCAATCTTAAAAATTGTGGAAGAAAGCTGCATTATTTTTAATATTAAATATTTATTGTACTCCAAATGGGTTATAGTTTTATATAATTCCATATATTTGTGTGAACGTAGACGTAAAATACCAATGCCATACATACATACATATGTACATACACGCATTCATCTGCTAAATAGACGCTATTTAATGAATTAATATTTTGTATGAATCAAGGAAATAATAGTTTAGCAACAATTTATTAGGAAATAACACTAATTACTTTAATATCATAAAAATTTATTTAAAAAAATATCTTTCTATTTAAAATAATAAAATCTAAGCTAAAAAACTAAACTAAAAAAAAATATTTATTAAAAAAATAAACAAAAATTAAATAAAAAAGAAAAAAATCTCCACTGCCCCACGCCTCGGGCTCGAACTCGGCTCTCTCAATTGGCAGTCTAGTGCTTTGCACACTCGGCCATTGCGCCTGATGAGGCAGCGTGAGCAAAATGATCTACATACATAAATGTCTGTTGTTTCCTTTGCACTAACTGACTTCGAATCAGCATTCGAAGCTGGCAACGATATTTTCGAGTTCACTCGGATTCAGTGATACAATTAGTTGTGTTTTTTTACAAATATTGTGACGTTTTATATGTATGTATGCAAACGTTTTAATAACGTGAAAAATATTTTTTCCTGTAAATTTTCATATCCAATTCAATTAAAAAACATTTTTAACCGACTTCCAAAAAAGGTGGAGGTTATCAGTTCGTCGGAATATTTTTTTTTTCTTTTTATGTATGTTACCGCACTCAGAGGTGGTCCCATACTAATTTGCTTTAGATCCGATGAGCATTGAATCATGAAATATATAGATGTATATATATTTTTTTTTAGTCGGTTTATTTTTTTGCTAAAAATTACTTGTTATTTTTTTATTCATTGCAGCCATTCGTTTTGTATTTAGTTATTGCATATTTGTACATTAGACTGTCCCAAGAATTATGGAAAAAAACTTGTATGCAAATTTTGATATGCTACCCTCTATATTTGTGCTTTTTAGCCTAAATAGCATATATGTATATGAAGTTTTATGGCCGTAGGCTAACGATAACCCGTGCCGATTTTTAGTTGAAGTTGTAGTTAATAACTTGAATTAAGGCTGCCAAATCATCCATGAAAACTTTGGAAATGCAATAAATTCGAAATGTTTCCCATATTTGAACGCATTGCTAGTAAATCTGCATCTTTAAATTAATAAATCGAAAAGTATAGCGACTTTTTAACGGTGTATTACAAGGCTGCAAAACGATATGTTTTCTAGTCGAATAATTTGTGTATGTCCTGAAGGATTGCAATTGTAGAACATTTTTTGATAGGTGTGACAGGGCGTATGATGAACATTAAATTATTAAATTAAACTTGTATTACAATTTTTTTTCCTCATTTAAAAAAAATAACATGTCCTCTCGGGTTGATATAATGGCTGTACTTCCGTATGACATAAAAATAGATTTAACTAAACATAATTTTCATATCGTACTGATTGACAACAGTTGAACAGCCTGAAGGGAACATATAAAATAAGAAAGCATATGATTTAGTTTATTTAATATTATGTAAGGCATTTTTTTGAAGAAAAAGGAATGTAGTAGAAAAGTTGAATTTAATAATTTTGTATTCATCATACGCCCTGCCACACCAATTAAAAAATGTTCAAATCAGTGTACGAAAATAAACTATATTGTACGTTACTATTTCGTTTCGTTTATTACTTTACCAGTTCGGTACGATATATATATATATATATATATATATTTTTCTCTGCACGATTCATTTCGTTTGTTGTTTCGTCTGTAACTACTAAACTACTGTAGTGTACCATCGCCAAAGTGAACTCAGCCGTTTTGTTTTCGTATTGTACAGAACTGTTAAAGTAATAAACGAAACGAAATATGTAGTAACGTACAATATAGTTTATTTTCGTACACTGGTTTCAATAAACAACTTTTTGATTATAAGCAGATTTTTGACAATTGCTCTATTGTGAAAAACTCGAAGCGGCGTTACCCAATTGTAAGTTTTTTTGGTGTGGGGCATTTTATATCCTAAATTGGGGATTATAAAGAAAATAGTTGTATTAATATATACCTTTTAAAAATAATCAATATCTTATCTTAAAAACGTTTAAAACTGACATTTTTTTTAAATTTAATTTGTTTTTTTTACAACTTGCCCCCATGTCNTACATTTTTTTTTAATTTAATTTGTTTTTTTTTACAACTTGCCCCCATGTCATCTCATTATTTCACAATGTAGTTTTCTATATCGGATACGATGATTCTGATGTAATTCTGAAATTACACATTTCGATGTGTTATTTAATACATATTGTCTTTGTACATTTAACAGCAAATGGAATTTACTTTGGGACCCATGGGCCGTAAAATTTTTCTAGCAACGNGACATTTTTTTTAAATTTAATTTGTTTTTTTTACAACTTGCCCCCATGTCATCTCATTATTTCACAATGTAGTTTTCTATATCGGATACGATGATTCTGATGTAATTCTGAAATTACACATTTCGATGTGTTATTTAATACATATTGTCTTTGTACATTTAACAGCAAATGGAATTTACTTTGGGACCCATGGGCCGTAAAATTTTTCTAGCAACGCATATTGTTTTCACATGAAATTTTGACACACCCAAAATTGAAGGATAAAATAAATAGATAAAAACAAATTTTCAATCAAACTGATTGCTGTAGTCCAGGGGTGTTTTTAGTAAATGTTTTGGAGGCTGTTTTAATATATCCTATCTTAGTATATACATACAGTATCGGTCATATCTATAGCACGCCATTTCAAAGTGAGATTGTGTGCCACTTATGTTTATTTATTTATTTTTAAGAATTTTCAATTAAAATACAGTTGATGTAATGTTCGTTCGAAAAATGACACTGAAGATGGCACAACGCCGAAACCCGAAACCGGTTTGTCTCCAAACCAAATTTGACAAGGGATGACGGAAAATCGTTCCACATTACATCACACTCCTACCCTGTCGGAAATACCAACAACAAAAATAAAATACAGTTCATTCTCAGACAAACCCCATATAAACCCAAGTGTAACAATTTGTAGAAAACTACAAAAAAGTCCAACAAATTTTCACCTAAATTTCAAACTTTTTTCTCGGAAGTGTAAGAATTTTTTNAAACTTTTTTCTCGGAAGTGTTAGAAGTTTTTAGTTTACAGCAATGAAAATAGAGCTAAATAACACAAAGGGTACCTGCTTTTTAGATTTTNGTTTTTAGTTTACCAATGAAAATAGAGCTAAATAACACAAAGGGTACCTGCTTTTTAGATTTTCCCATATACATATTTACATACGTACTATATTTTGAGACTCAAAATTTAACGGGGTTACTCATACGCTCTGTCCAACAACTTCTTAAACATAACTGTGCATATACATACATACACATGAAGCGTGTTCGGTGGATGCTTGACTCACCGGATGGGTCTGGCTGTTTACAGAAAGTTTGCAAGTATTTAGTCTGTTCCTTTGAACTTCGGACTAAAACCTGTGGAACTGTCAAACTACAATTTTACTCTCTCAAATGAGAGTAAAAGGAGAACAGATCCCGAAGTGCGCGGGAACGCAAAAAGCACTATTTCCTGCAAAAACGTCAGTCGGTTTGTTTACATGTCATTTGAACAACATTGATTTAGCTGAAATATGACTAACTAATTATTAAAATCTATACATATTCAAACATTTCGTTGTTTACTTCCATTTTTTTACAAATATAAGGTACTTTGCTTTCACCGCACATGCAAATCAGCTGATCGTTTGACACTTTTCATGAACTTACAGTAAAAGAAACTCCGGACTAAATCCTGTAACTTCTGACTAGGAACAGTTGCTCAGTTACTCTCTCAAATGTGTTCCCACTTACAGGTTTTATGTCAATAGGAACGACTTCCTGTAAGTTCTGACTAAATCCTGTAAACCGAACTGCTATTGGAACAGACTAATTGATAATAGTGATAGATTGTTGCTGGCACATTATGTTAATGACCGCTATTAGAAAAAGCTTTTAAAATTGAGCGTGCCGGGAATCAAGTACAGGCCATCCCCTAAATATTATTATTAGATTTTGAGCCTCAGCATGTATCTAAGCCTCCAAAAGTTTTTTGTAAATTTTATATCGTCTGGCTCTAGAGGACACTCCCTCCCTGCAGTTGCATCTGGAGCGAAGATATCTTGCCATTCCCGCCGCATCTGTCGGACCGGAATAGGTCTGTTTCCGAGGGATCCCATTCTCATGAATCTAATCCTTCTCGCTCGCTTATTCCGACAGTGCGAATCGGATTAGATCCGTGCGGATGGCATCCGTCGGATACCGTAATAGGCATGATTATTTTTTGTTGCCATTCTGTAGGGAATACTCTAAAATAGCAGAAACTTCACTTAGTTAGACAGTAATAAACCAAAGTTACACTTTCAAAACGTTATTGATACGTTGTTTGCTGCGGTACATCTGTGGATACACTGCCAAACCCCTTAGGAGCTGGGAAGAGTCTTAGATTTCTGCCCACTGGCGGAAGTCAAAGGAAATGCGACAATCAAAAACATCTATAGAACTTTTACTGTCTACCTGACAGGACACTACAAGTTAAGGTACCATTTGAATAAAATAGGGCTTTCTGTAGGGACGGACTGCAGGTTTTGTGGGCTGGTGGAGGAAACCTCAGCATATTCTATATGACTGACCGCGTATCATGAATAGCAGATTTGATACATCTTGGGGAACGATTTTCTTCTCCATCCAGAATTTGGAACATGACATCCTCCAAAGTGCTTCACTTCCTAAATAGCCTTAGGTTATAATGATTACAATCGGGGTTTAGCAGAAGAGATCTTCGTAGGTCATAGCGGGAGTATCACCATACATTTATACAAGTCTGTACAGAAAATTGAATTGGTATACGGGGTTGATTTGATTTTATTATACTAGCCATGATACAAAAAAGGAGGGTAGTTTCATTTTGAAATTTTTTGACATAAACTATGCTTATGACGTTTATACTTTTCGTAAATTGCTCAAGTGGTGGCAGTGCTACCTCAACAATTAATTGTTTTCGAAATTTTAATTATTTTTTAAGAATTTTTTTGCATTAAAATATAATAACACGCTAAGTAAATTTACTTATTTTATCGTATTAGCAGAGCTGTTAGTGTGTATTGATTTAAAATACACTACAGTATCTTACCGCAAAAAAATTGGCATTATCTGCAGTGTTACCTGAAAATATTATTATATCTGGCCCTTTAAGAAAGGTATATATTAGGATGTTGCTTTAATTTGGATCCTCTTTAGTGGAAATGTGAACCATGGAGTGGTTAAAAGGAGCTTACCGTCGATGAAAGCACCATGGAAGCATAAACTTATTTGTTACCTACCTTCAAATATTTGTATCATGGTACAAGCTGTGTTATGCCGAATTTTCACCAGGCATTGAAATAACAAAAAATGTATGCCATTTAAAAAATGCCATGTGAAAACAAGCATAGTGACTATTTTTATGACTGTAATGGCACGGATCTTTGTTTAATGCTCAACATTGTCATTAAAAAGTTTGTCATTTAATGTCTAGTGGAAATTCAGCATTATAGTTTTATTAAATCTTATGTTTTCTACATTTTTAACGAGCTTGACATTTTAAAGAAACTTTTTTTAACTAAACAAAAAAAAAAATGTTGGTAGGTTTTGGTAGGAAAGAAAATCTGTATGTGGCAACACTGCATTCGGACCTGGCTACGATAATTTCGAGTTTCGAGATTCAGTGATAGCAATTTTTTTCGTATTCGTAGCTGGCATTCGAATTCGTAGATTTTCCATGATGGATTCAGTGATGGCCCTGAATATATATAATAATACAGCTCAACAATTTTCTGACCCAAAAACTAATTTTTTGCGCTGAATCCACTCCGGTAACAGAATTACACCAGCATTCAAGGTGCATGAGATATTTTAACCTAACAGTCTGAAAATGGCTGTTATTTGGCAAATTTCAACAACTTATATAATCGAGAATAAATTTTTTTTTTTATAATTTTTTTCAATTCCGATTATTCCTCGCTGATATAAAAATTTGGAAGTCTTAATTGTGCACCTTGGGGGTGTCCGTCCACTGGTTGGCTAGTATATAAACAAACGTTAGAAGAGTACAGAAACTCACACGTACACCAAAATGTACAGTAGAACTTATGCGGTAGAATTTTTTTTTTGCTTGTAGGAAATTCATAGAAACTTTACATAATAACCACGTAATGCTGCCCAAAAAAAAAATCTGATATTTACTATCGTATCTTACCCGATCTTTTCTGGTAGGGTATGTACAAGTATGACAAGTCGTGACTTATAGCGTTTTCTTTTCTCAAAATAAGTTTTGCCCTTTTATATGGAGCTTTGCGTTGCTCTGAAACCTGAGAAAATGTTGCGTTCTTCATATGAGAATGAAACAGAAAATATGATATTCCATCAGAAGTTCATTTATAAAACTTAATAAAACTGAATTATTTACTTGCACTGTAATGGCCTTATTCATAAAAAATAAAATAGATGTTAAGAGCT